>NC_089520.1:10158901-10458901 GCF_963924715.1 Thunnus thynnus
ATGACTGCTGTGTCTGATTTCATTACAGGAAGTTTTAGTTCGACAATCAGAACATCCATCAGTCATGGTGCAGTGAGACAGTAAGATGTTTCGAAAAGATTTACATCTAACAGTGCAAGACTGGCAAATGGAGGTGAAATGTTGCCTGACATATTTCCATTTGAGAAATACACAATATGGCCAAAAGTATGTAGACACCCCTGTCCCCATACCTTTGTGTACTTTTGGTAAGTAGCTGTTTTCAATGGTTTGTGTCAATCCCCTCAGCTCCAAATAAAGGAGACCTTAAACCCGCAGTGCAGAACTTTTACATATAAATGAACGTCCGTTACATTCAAACCCTTGCCAAACAAGTTCACATAATGCTGACCAAGTCTATCACCGCCAGATAAATCTCTCTCTATTTCACAGTATACAGAGTTTTTAAATCTGGTGTCGGTGGTGATGTTCCCGCGGCCGGATGAATGCATACTGCTTGGAAGTCGGCCAAGCAGCTAACTTCCAGTTAGCCCTCTGCTAACTTGAACAGGGATAAAATAATTTAATCGTGCAGCCCTTCTAGACTTTCCAAATGTTATTGGACCAAATGAACCAAATTCTAATAGCGAAATGAGTCATTTTGCGGGGGTTGTGTAACTCTCAAAAGCATTTATCCACTGTTTTACAGCTGCAACAGTAGCAACGGAGTACGCTATGGTGGAGCCTACGACATAAACATGTGTCAACAGTGTTTTTGTAATTACTCTGACAATTACTGAACAATTACTCTGACAAAAGTTGCACACTCCAGCTTTAATGTTCCAGCATGTAATGATTTCCTGGGGAACAGTTTGTCCCTATTTCATCATAACAACGCCCCCATGCACAAAATCAGGTCCATAATGAAATTATTTTCTCAAATTGGTGTGGAAATAAATTGACTGGCCTGTCAATCCCATCTAACACCTTTGGGATAAATTGGACAGCCAACTGCCTCATCTCCCACCATGACCTTTCAGGGGCTCTGAACTCATTACTGAACTTCAGTGATCAAACTTACGCTGTATTCTTGCAGCTGAATGCAGGCAAATCCCTGCAGCCAGAGGAGTGGAGGCTGCTTTAGTAGCGTGTTCTCCTTTCCTGATGGAAGAAGTTTTGGATTGTGCAGAGTAATCATATTGTATGCACCTTTATAGAATTTATGGTCTACAATGAATGTTTTTCATCAAACTGAAAACACATACAAACATTTTTTACATTCTAACTTCTGCAAGAAGAATGGTAGAATTTCTTCCCCTTACAAGCAGAACTACAAAAATCAATACAACGTGAAACACAATTTAGTTCAAGAAAGTGTAATAAATGTAAAAGACCTCATTCAACTTCATTGCTGTTCATCTTGCATAATGTGTCCTGTAGTACGTCTTATCTTTATCATACTGTATAGACATGTTTGGCCTTTCACTACACAACAGTGTTCAAAGGTGTCCTTGAAAAGAGCCTGAAATTTACACCAGAGACATAAATCAAAAGGGCTGTGCTCTTTGCTTTGAGGTGATGATTTACAGAAAAACAATCATTGTCTGCCTGAAAATAAAATAAGGTGTATGCACAGATCAACGTTGTATAAAGTATGTTTTATTCCCTCAATAAAACACTGCTGATGATTGTATCGTATGAGAATGGTGCATGGTTTATGCATAGAGGTACATCCATCAGCTCACATAATACCTCGACCTCGATATCAAAGGCTTTAACAGCTTTAGTGTCTTTTCGTTTTTAAAATAACTACAAGGAATTTTAACCGGTTATGAAACAGTCTCAATTTAATACTGATGCCTCTATATGACCTACATAAGCCAATGAAACCATCAGCAAGAACATTGGCTATTTCTATATAGTTATTCTAAATGTCTGGAGACGTTACAACGACGAGGGAGAACATTTCTCTTCGTTTGAATAATGATAAAAGTAAAATTAGACTTGTTGTCGGCTTCCCGACTCATTTTAAAAAAGACAAGAGAAAACGAGCGAGAGCGCGTGAGCGAGCTGAGAGCGCGTGAGAGAGGTGGTCGAGCGAGCTAGAGAGTGAATCAAGACAGGGGGCGGCGGTATCGAGAGCAAAGCAGTGAATCAGAGAAGTAAAAACGTTATTTTCTGATTGTTTCACGTTACGTTCTAGAGCACAAATAAACATGCCCACACCTCTGCACAACCTTGCAGGAAGGTGTCACATTGCTGGATTTGGTGGTGAATGCAGCCTTACATGTAAACTAGGCATATGAACAGACTAAAACAAAGTTTACTTTGTTTCACCATCGTCATATTACAGTTATTAATCTTACATAGCCACAAACAGACACATTACCTGTGTCTGTGCATGCTGCAATCAGCTGTGTGTAAAAAAGAAAAATAGTATTAAAAACAAGTGGCGTCTTTTTTTCACTTGCTTCCAAAACTAATTTTAGTGCTATCCTAATCAAGATCTTTATGACTCGAGGCAGCGGTGCTCATGGGAAATGCAGTCTTCATTCTTGGAAACACTGACGCTTTTGTCCACAGGGGCTGCTAAAATCAACACAAAATGAAAATTCACTGTAGTAACTTTACAGGCCAACAATCTGAATCTTTCCTCTGTGAGAGCTGTTATTTTATTGTGTGTGTGGTCAGTAACCATCGCTACGCAGGACAAACTGCACCATAACTGAATGAAAGCACTGATAGGGGTTTTAATGGGTTGACATAATAACCAAAGATATGAAGCTCATATTGTTCACATTTTAACCCAGTTTTGAAATGACTGGTTGAACTGAATTAATTTGACAAATTTAAACCAGAACCACAGTTACAGAACAGTTATTCATACATAGATGAATAAAATTAGAATAACACATTAGAGCTGATAAAGTTAGTCTTGGATAACTTTGTTGGAAAGGTAGGAGGAATAGTACAGAGGAGCACATTTACAAGAATAATAAATATATATCACTGTAGAGACTCCCATAATGCAATAATATTCACTAACTGACAACAAGAAGCAAAACAATAACTGATTTTATAATGTACTGTAAATGATTTGCAGTTATTCATACAATATCATATGAAGCCTTGAAGACATAACGCAGTCCGACACACTTTGTTAATTAAAAAAACAAAAAGCTGCTCGTGAAACTATCTAATTAGAGAGTAATACAACTTTAATTGCGTGGCTGAAAACAACTTGAAAGAGATAATGGTTATAAAGGCTTTTATGTCTTACCTCACTTTTCATGGCTTTTCATGATTTGTTTATACTCTGTTCAAGTAATCTAATGTTTTAAATCTACTACTATATGCACTGCAAATAAAGCATTTGTTGGCCTTTACAACTAAACTCATATTTAGACCTGAAAACCTCTACGTCCTCCTTCTCCTTCTTTTTCTTCTTCTTCTTCGTCTTCACCACCTTGTTCCCACAAACAATCTGTCCTTGAGAGCATAGTTAAACACATTTTCACATTAACACATTTCAAATCTCTTTCACTTAATGCATAAACAACTCTCAAAAGCCATGCTAGCCATGAGGCTCCGTGTCAATGACAACATTAACATCTGGATAATTAGCAGCTGTAATGTTTATGTTCACCAACTTTGTATGTTAACATGCTAACATTTGCTAATTAGCACTTACCACAAACTACAGCTGAGGCTGATGGGAATATCATTAGTTTTGCAGATGTTATACAAAGTGAATTTTGTTGGCTGTTGGTGGCGCCAGAAGAAAAGTTAAAGAGTCATCAAATTTATTACAATTCATCTCATTGGGAACATGAACGTGAATATAACAATGACAATATCATTAATTTCAGCAAACAACATATGTTTAAGTTCAAGTGACAAAGCAGTGGTTGTAGTAATGATGGAGGCAAAGAAGGAAGGTGATGTTATAATAGAGCAACAAAGTCCAGATATAGGAGGAGGTCGAGGTGGATGAATGGGTCAAAAAAACATTGGGCTTCAACACAGGAGATCACCGTTAGTTTCCCGTTTCAATAAAGTTGACTCGCCATGACCACGACTGTCCCCTACCTTTAAGGACACGGTGGTTGTTATTGTAACCATGATGACGAAGGGGCCCTAACTACGGTGGCTGACGAGGGGAAATACGCTGCAAATTAGGAAAACACCTTCATTGATTTTTGCAACACGTGCACAGCATTTAGAAAATGTGCTGCTAAGTTGCAACATGTTGAGCAACAACTCACCTGCAGTTGAAGGACTTGAAATGTCCTGTCTTTGAGATGCTGATTGATCAATTAATTAAGCTGATTAATCTGACCCTGTTGTCCTATACTGCATTATCATGTTGATATTGCTCAGTATAATATTTTTCATTACATTACAACTTGTTCAGGTCACACAAATTAATCAGCTGTGGACCCACGTGTTTGACTTTTGTCCCGACTGATAATCAAGGGCAATGAATTCTTGAAAATAGTCGAGATGTAAATATAATGACATTTAGCCAAGACTCTTTACAGCTACAAGACGTGTCCTGCTCCTTCATCTTGTGAGTGTTTCCCTCATTCTAGCTACTTGACATCAAAACAAAGGATCACATAACCTCTTGTTATTGCCCTTAACAAGTGGTTATGGCTGGCAATGTGTATTTTATTTAAAATAAATAAATAAAACTGTTTAAAAGCTGTATCCATTGTGTATTTGTGATATCAGTGATTTTATAAAGATGAAAAAATGGATGGGTGAGATGAGGAGGGAGGCTTCTAAAGCAAAATTTGTGTTTAATACCTCATTTCAAACACTAGTCATGCCTGCACATAGTTCATCTCAGCATCCACAAACATAAAAACAAGCATAGAGTCCTTGTATCAGACCCACTGTGATGAATGTGCAGCTGCACTTCAGCTGGACACCTCTAATCAATGCAGCTAGATAATCAGTTACTTCACTTGATCAGATAAACGCTGCTCTGATTGTTTTGTGCTAGGCGTTTACTGGCACAACTCTTTTTTAATTCCCAAAACAGATAAGATAACACTGATCGTTCACTTGCAAATGCAACCGGATCTCCAAGTTGTCAGATTTGTCACTTCCGAGCTTCTCTGGAAATCATGTTCCCATGACGACAAAGAGCAACAAACAACAAAGAGACAAGGAAAAACAAACAGCTCTCTCAAAAAATGCACTCATTAGTCTGCTGTTAGCAGCTCTGTGAATATAGTTTCTTTATTTTTAGTATTTCTGTGGTTTTTAATTGGAATTCATAGTTCTCAAACTTTTTTGTTTTTTTAGTCCCTTGTTTTATTTGAATACTTTTACAATGATCTGTCTCTTACGAGGTTTGAAAGAAATAAACCTAAATATATTCAACAGAATTATGTTTTGCTGCCTTTCTATACCATTAATAATTACACAAAGCATCAGATTTATCTCACAACCTACAGTGTAATTGTAACTTTTATTGTATTTCAATTTCACAATAATGATGATATCAAGTGATATGACTGTTTTACATTTTCTGGTGTATTTTTGTGTGTGCGCATGTCTGTGTTTATGTTTTTAGTAAAGGAAAAGTACACATTCCCGCCAATTAAAATATTTTCTCACACTTGTTTGACAACAAAAAGTGACATTAAAGGATAGGTTCATAATTTTTCAAGTCTGTCTTACAACAATAGTCAGGTCAAATCCCTTTCTAGTGTTCTTTCAATGTAAGTGATTGGGGTACAAAATCCACAGTCCTTGTTTTGTGTAAAAATGTATTTAAAACTTTATCTTAAGCTAATATACAGCTTCAGTCACCAAGATTTGTCAAATCAAGTGTCTTTTTCGTACAAAATTCCCTCTTTTTGTTACCGTATCCTTCCTCTGATGCTCAAAAAGGGAATCACTGTCCAAGGTAACACAAAAAGGGAATTTTGACTAAAACAACTGTAAATTTCGAAGACACCCACTTGATATGACTAACCTGGACTGCTGAAGCCTCATATTACCTTCAGATGATGTTTTAAATAATTTTTTGCAAAAGACACTGGCTGTGGATTTTGTTCCCCGTCACCTACATTGAAAGCGCATTTGGATGGGATCTTTGAATGGTAAGTATGATCAGGAGGAATGATTAGGAATGAGCAAAACCTGTTTCAGTATTCATTTGGGTACCAGACTGTTGTTTTAAGACACACTTGAAAAATTATGAACCTATCCTTTAAGTTGGATATACTTTCAGGAATAAAGTAAAATATTGTTGTTCATCTCTGCTGAGTCTCTTGATATACTGATACTCTTTTATGTATTTTTGAAAGTCCATAAGGAGATGTGAGTGGACGACAATGTGATGGGAACGGTGGCATTGGATGCAACACTAACCAGTATGACGTTCCGTCTGCAAGTGAAATAAACAACTCTGATTTAGTGAGAATTAAATCAGCCGAGCATAAATCTGACACTACTGATAAATCTCCACAAGTTTAGTGCGCAGGAACTAAACCAGCTGTCTATGTCAATTTATGGCTTTGTAATAAAGCTCCCACCGTTGGCCCTCATCTAATAAAAGGTATAAAGCACTCCAAGCGTGAGACTCATGATTAGCAATGAGATTCCCCATAACAAAACGATTTTTCATGCTGTTTACAAACTTTAAACTATTGGAAATACAGACGAAGCGTTGCAAGCAAACATTCACATGTGTTGTTACTTTATGCAGTAATAACACTGTTTTTGTACTTTTCATATGATACATTCCCTGTATCCCAAAGTTTATGCTCTATATTCACCTCCTATTGTGTTATATTTTGTGACCTCTGAGTTATATTCCCTGTTTTGTAAGTGTATTTTGCCAATAAAATATAATCTGATAAACAACATTTATATTGCACTTCTATCTATAACAGTTATAA
Organism: Thunnus thynnus; assembly: GCF_963924715.1. Lineage (NCBI taxonomy): Eukaryota > Metazoa > Chordata > Actinopteri > Scombriformes > Scombridae > Thunnus > Thunnus thynnus. Next base: position 10,165,777 of record NC_089520.1, read on the forward strand.
ATAGTAGCAAACGTCACGTTCATTTACAACATGATGATACGATAATAGACAACAACACACACAAAATAAGAGACATTCATTAACATTTCACATCTCAGTTGGCTGTATTCAGTTGACATTTCTATGCACGCTTTCTAATGTGCTTCATTGGTTTTCTAAGTGTTTTGGCATTTCTGTGTGTAGTATCTCTTAATTGGCTGTGCAATGACAGAACATGTTTGATACGGATGATTTGTCCAGTGCACAGCTTTAGATGTGACAGTAAAAAGTCTGCTTCACAAACCTAAAGGCTCAGATAAGAAGAGATCACGTACGTCAAAATCGTGACATCAGGTTAATTTGATATATCTCACTTTTATGTGCCTGACATTCAGTGAGTTTATACATCACACTACAGATTCAAGGATCATACAACAACTCATACATGAAAACCTTTTATCTCTAAAATGCCAGTTTTCCTCAGACAAAATGTTTTGTTTTGAGTTTAAAGGAATAGCTCAACATTTTAGGAAATATTTACTTTCTTGCCGAGTGTTAGATGAGAAGACTGATGTACTCTCATGTGTGTTAAATATGAATCTAAAGACAAACAGCTGTCTGGCTCTTCCCAAAGGTAACAAAATCCATCTGCCAGGACCTCTAAAGCTCACTAATGAACTTGTTATGTCTCGTTTATTTAATCCATACAAATCTAAAGTGTAAAGATGACAATCTGTTGTTTTCACACTTTCCAGTGGTAATTCTAAGCTGCACTAATTGGCTGCTGGCTGTGGCTTCATATTTATCCTACAAATATGAAAGTGATCTTGATCTTCTCATCTAACTTTTGGCAAGAAAGCATATTCCCCAAAATGTCCTTTAATCATGATTCATTTTTGACTTTATCTAATGGTTTAACCACAGTTTGTAACTGTAAAGAACTGGAGTTACAGTATAATGCTCTCGCATGTCCACAGTGATGGAAATAAACTATGTATTAAATGCATTTAAACTGTGAGATAATTACCATCAAACATACAGTAAGACACACCGCACATCAGAGAAGTCTGAGCCTGAAAGTAAAAACAAATTAGTTTACTGTCCTGCAGTCAATATTTTATCAGCTTAATTGCTGTGTGCAGATAATTTTTGTGCAGCTTTGTGTGTAACAATACAAGCCTTGTAATAAACTTCAGAAATTAGTTTGTGACTTCTTTGAAAGAAAGTATAAGAAAAGTCTGTCAAGAACAAAAAGGCATTTTCAAGAACTGGCAGTGTTTTATATCAAGTTTGGCTGTCTTTGATTTGATTGATCTAAAAACTTGTTTTTTAATATATGAAACAGTCAAATATTTCTCTGAAAAAATATCATATTCCCAGAGAACATCTATAATAGAGGACACACACATCTCTCTCTGTCTTTTTAAATATAAAGTTAGATAAAACTGAGATTTGTCTTGCTTTTTCCCATTTACTGTAGGATTGGATTCAGCTATTTGTCTTTTCACAGGAGATATTTTACCTTGTCATAGCAGGAAAAGAACAGGTGCTTTATTTGTTAGTGTGACAGTGATTAATGTTATTATTTATACCTGTACTTTCCCACTGTGACATGTAAAATTGACTTCTGTGAAAAGAGCATAAGCATAAGGCTACGCAGAAAGGTCACACATGTTTGCTTGACTTAAAGGACCAGTGTGTAGGATTTAGTGGCATCCAGCGGTGAGGCTGCAGATTACAACCGACTCCCCTTCCAAGTGTAAGATAAACTATAGTGCCTGCGATACTTGTGAAAAATGCGAAAGGCCCTCTCTAGAGCCAGTGTTTTGTTTGTGAGTTTGTGGTGCAACATACCAGTCCAAACAGCAAACAAAGTTAGCGACTAGCTGGCTAATATTTAGCAAGTTCCCCACAGTTGGAGGAGACCAAACCAAAGTTAGAGTGAATATTAGACTTAAATTCACCATCTGGCCAGAGACATCACATTAATGAATGCTAATATTGCTACCTGCTACCTGTCTGCTGGTTGTGAGGATAAGCAACTGTTTGCTAACACGTTCACCATAACAGCTTTAAAAACTGATCATGTTGTGTTTATGTTATGCTTGTTTTTGCTGCCCCCAAGTGGCCAAAATAATTAATGCAGGTTTAAGGATCAAATTATATCTGGAAGGTCACCAGTTCAGCTTGCCACGGTGATGGCCTGAGAGTCCTTAGTAACAAAACAATGTTTACTGACCTACTTGACTGTAAGATGTCTGTGGAGAGAGATCTTCGAGATAAATACTCAAGGATTTTCTATTCACACTCAGGCTGATGATTTACTTGCCTACAGCCTAAATGGTCGTCATTAGTCTCACTGGTCTGAACAATTGCCCTTTCCAATAACTTGGAGACTATTTTTCACTTCTTGGCTCAGCAGAGAAACTTTTGGTCAAACATTCAATTTTGACAAGTGTAAAGTGACAAGGAAACTGTTTTAGTTGAAGTGAACAGAGGTTACTAAGTGCAGTGAAACGTCACAATGAGTCAAATCCCTTATCTGTTATATTCGTCCGAACAATTCTTAACATTACATCAGAGCATGACTGTTTCAATATTTCAATATACTTAAATTATTAACACATGTCACCTCATCTTAAATTTTCTCTACCTGCTCTATCACCCACACATTTCCGCCAGACAGCCTCTGCTGCTTTCGCGGCAGCCTGATTTCAACATACCTGACTGGATGAAGCCTTACCTGTCTGGAGCTTATTGAAGGATATTGATTTACAATCTGAGTGCCATATACTACTCCCACCTGTGGTGCATACAGTGTAATGAATGATGACTAATAAAGACTACAAACACAAAAGGATAGCACTATTTTATTCTTTCATCATTTATCAATCCATTATCTACACCTGCTTATCTTGTACTGGGTCACACAGCGGTGGAGCATATCCCGGATATCACATTTGGCGAGAGGTGGGTTGCACCCTGCACAGGTTGCCAATCTATCACAGGGGAGAGGCACATACAGACAGACAGCCATTCACGCTAGAGTCACCAATTCACTCAGTCTGTTTGTCTTTGGACTGTGGGAGTAAACCAGAGCACCTAGAGGAAACTCACGTAGGCAGGGCAGGATTAACCCACATGGGGGCCCAGGGACTGTCTGTTTATTGTGTATGTATCAGTTAGTGATCAGTAAGTTTGTGGTAACTTTATGAAGCTCATGTATTAAGATGTACTATGGAAGCAAATATATATTGATACAATAAATGTATTGATCCTGCTAGTAAGTATTGCCTATGTAGCCAGAGCCAGTCATCCAAAAATTAATTTTTAAATATAAATGAACCACATGGATGACATATTCTTTCACTGCAGCCCTCACTATGTGTGAGCTAAACAAACTTCCAATAAAAAGACAGCAACTGGCTTTTGAAGTTCTTACTGAAAACAGTGTTGGCCTAACATATTCATTGATAGTGATTAGAAATCAGAAAAAGATGAGAGACCATAAACAAGAGATAAACCAAAGGTATTGTAAAAAATTATTTAGTGCTGTTGGAAGAATATTGCATTCAACAAGTAGCGGCAAGCCTGCATGCCAGGTGGAAACAGTATCACCAGTTAAAGATAAACACTGAATTATATACTGAGAGGTGTTTTACCACACATTGATATGAAGGGTGTAGATGTAATAAAGGAAACATCTGTCAGTATAAAGGAAAACTATTTCACAGCACCATACACTCCAAGATTGCCCTAATGTTGAATTAGCTTAGCCAACACCTTTACAAAACAATTTTAACAAAAGCTGAACATTATAGCCAGCGTTACCTTCTATGACATTATTGTAGGGCTGTTTCATTAATGCTAGTTTTATCAGCTGTTGGTGACAGAATTATTTACTTATGATGGACATGGCTAGTATAGTTCATTCTGAAACACCTGCTACTCTTGCACAGACACATTACCTAAATCAGACTGTCGCAGCACAGATGTTAGGCCACTTTTTCAGCAAGTTAGTTTGGGTTTCTTCAAGGTTGATAATTAAAAACAGATAAAAATGATGCCAGCTTTATCCTTCATTTTCTAAAATCACCTCATGTATCGCAGCTTCAGTCATTACTAATTAAATAATAAGCACAAAGTGTCTTACGATTACATTTTTCCGCTTCAATCGCCATCTCTATCTGACAGAAATTAAAGTTAGAAGACCACAACACTGTTGAGATGCAATGTGCCGTCTCGGGTCTCTTGGTTGGATAGAATGATCCCTCTTGCTCTGCGTAAAGAATTGTGTTTAATGAGCTCATTAAAATCCTCACAGATGTGTCGCTGGCCTGCCACACCCTTTGCACTGCTGTGTATGTGGGGTGCACGCTTGGTGCCACTCATAAGCGAAGTCAATTGATTTTTTTCGCAGCCTCCTGCTGTCCTTGAGAGGCGTAGCGATTAGATAGTGCTATTACTGGAAGGTCACAGGTTTGATTCCTGCAGCCGCCAATATGTCTGTCTGTGCTGATGTGTTGTTTGCCATGTCACTGAAGATCTCTGTCTACTAAAAGGACAACTTAGCCTGAAATGTTGCAGTAACTGAGCAATAAATAAGCTACTTCAGTGTTTCAACCTGCACCCAGTTCCTGCAGATTTTACAACTGCTGTACACACCCAGCGTCTAGTTGGCCTAAAAAAAAACTCTATTCAACCTTCTTTGTACAGGAAATGTACCTACTGCATATTTTACAATTGTGGTGGCTTATTAATTCAGATCTGGCCAGGCTCAAGAGCTAAACGAATAAGCTGAACTGTATATTTTTATATTATAGCAAACATAGAAACAGCTATTAATTCATGCATCGTAGTCTGTAAATATCATCTGATTATTAAACACCTCAGGCTAAAATGAGAATCTTCACAGGTGTCTCACATAGGATAAAATAATATTTGCATATAGATTTTATGGTTGTTTTTAGCCGTGTTAGGTGCAGTTAGATGTGTTTTCCCGCATTAGATAATAAGGAAGGCAAGGCAATAACAGAAATGCCCTTGGCATATTTTTCTGTAATCAGCAATATACTGTCGAGTGTGGTGAAGCCCATTTGAAAAAATACATTTATATTATAAAAATGTAGGACTTTTTAATAAATATGATTTGATCCTGGGCTGGGAGACAGTGTGTCAACATGAAAAACAATTTGTGTGAGTAACAGGACTTTCTAACAATGGGCTGGTGTGACTTCATCATCAATTAAGCACATGGTAACTGTTTAACCCACCAGAGGTGTGATCAGTTCTGCAAGACAGCAAAGGCAAGTGAGTAAAGGATCCATAAATATAATCAGACAGGTGATGAGGTCAAAGTAGGTTTTATGAATTCCCCTTAACAGCCCTGTAAAGGCCCATCACTACTCATTAACCCATGAGAAAACTTTGCTCCCATTTGTAGCACATCTGGTCACATGACCACTAGGCCACAGGAGAGAACTGTTTAAAAGGAGGCTTGGTGACGGAGGGAAAGTAGACACTGAGCTGAGCACCTGCTGAGCACATCAACAACAGGAGCCAAAGACGCTACAAGACAAACTGCTGTCAACTGTCACCATGAAGGCCGCAGTCGCAACCATCGCTCTCGTCATCCTGGCTCTTGGCTGGACCTCTGAGGCTGTGCAGGTCCAAGTAAGTGCATCACTTAAAATTTCTGTTTGACTAATGTCTCCTGTGAGACTTCCTGGCCTGGACAATGACATTGTCTGCTCATTAGAAGAGGCAGTGGCTGTATTTATCTTTAATTCATGTAGGTTACACTGCAGAAATGCCACAGCTCCAAACCTGCACCTGTACTCTTGTGGACTACAAACCATATTAAAACTGTACATCTCTGCTATATTTGTATCATCACTTACTTTGAACTTATTATGCTCAGCACAGCTCCAATATCGCTGCAGTAGTAAACTGGGCCTTTGGTTAAGCTTAGATCTTTACCGACATCTGTCTTGTCTCCTAGGAGAATGGATTGTCTTTCTCTCTGGAGGCAGTGAAGAGGCTCCAAGCGCTGGCAGAAAGCAGCGGTTGGACAGGACAACAAAACCCACGCGTCAGGATGAGCACAGTGTCCTTTTGTGCTGACCCCTTGCTCCCACAGGAGTTCATGCCGCTCTGTAAGCAGAGAGGTGGATCCGCATCTCTGGCCAGACTAGGTGAGGCCATTATATATTGAACAGGCAGTCTTAGTGATGGACTTTTAAGTGAACATGTCATGAATATTGAAGTACAGTTGAATCAGCAGCGTAGCTAATCTGTCATCTCTGTTTCTTTTCTTCATGTCAGCTATGGTTCCCATGGACATCTGTGACATCTGCGCCTTTGCTGCCTGCACTGGTTGCTAAACAAACCCAGCAAGCCAGAAACATCTTGTCCAGTTTAAGATTTGTGATTTATTCTCCTCCCTTTCAAAACTGTTTCAGGGAAATTCTGAAATTTTTTGTCCGTAATGATGCAACGATGACTTTTTGATCCCTGAATACAGAGCTTCTGACTCTTGTAAAAGTGTAAAATTTTAAGTCACTATTGGACAAAAATGGCTCAAACAGAAAAACATCAGACAAACTGAGATATGTTTGTTGCAAACTGTTACTTTGTAGCATATTTACCATTTATTTTTCTGCATAGAGTCCTTTATCATACATTTTATATTTGGAATTTACATTATTTGTTACATTTCTATCTTACCAAGCTTTGTATACATATTTTTTAAAAGATTTTTCTTTTTTTTTCATTTTTCTCCATTTTTCTTGACCTTATTTTGAATAAAAAGCCTTTACTGACAGATCACGTGTACACTGTGTATACTTTCCTACAAATGCAATTCCAATATATACTTAAAGCTGCAGAATAACATCAAAACAAACTGGCAAGTATAAAGTCTTCACCGTAACACTGGCTTATAAATTTTATATAGCGAAAGTGTTGGCAAACACTTGCCTATTTACATATCCAGCAGACACAAAGCAACATTAGCATACATTTGATAGTGTTTATGGGACTTCATGAATAAAATTCCACTTATCATTCTCCTTTAAGCTCTCCTCATTTGAAATTCACTGGGTCTTCAGCTGCTGGACTCTTAACTTTCTTCACCAGGTAGTCGCTAACTTTGTCTGCTGTTTGGTGCTGGGCAGTGTGCAGTACTGTGTGACTGCCTATAGTCACATTTACATGCAGTAAATGTTTGTACATAAAACCAAAACAATGAGCTAAAAGTGAATAAAATCTTCAAAGAGCTGCACATTGGGGTGTTAATTACCTGTAATTCCAGAATTACAAGTCACATGCATCATTGTCACTCTCTTTTTTGATACTACGGCTATTTACAAATTGTGGCTTTTAACAAAGTTCTAATTTTTAGCTTTTGTTCAAGTTTGAATAAAAACAGCAAGGAGAAATTTGTATGGATATTCAAAAGTTTCACAAAACAGATTTTTTTAAAAAACTAAATCAGTTATGGATTCATCAAACTTGTTCTTGTATACTGTGTAAATGTCAGTGGTGGAAGAAGTACTAATACAGCAACATGAAAATACTCGATTACAAGTAAAAGTCATAAATACTTAATACAAGTAAAAGTATTAGCAGCAAAATGTACTTAAAGTTTTAAAGTAAAAGTAGTCATTTTGTCCCTCTGACTGATACATTATTATATATGACATCATTAGATTATTGATACTGAAGCACCAGTGTGTAGGCAGCATGTTACTGTTGTAGCTGCTGGAGATGGAGCTAGTTTGAATTACTTTATATACAGTCAGAGTCCAGTGGCTCTCAACCTAGGGTTTGGGCCCCTCCAAAGGGTCACCAGATAAATCTGAGGGGTCATGAGATGATTAATAAGAGAGGAAGGAAGAAAAACAAAGCTCTGATACACAAATCTGTTTTCAGTTTTTGTACTTTTTCTCTAATCTTTGATTTTTGGTGAAACATTGGATCATTTTAACATTTATTGAAATTAAAGTGGATGACTGTGAGAAGTTTAGAGGGAAAAATCATTATTGGGTGGAGCTGTTAACAACTAATAAACATCTGAAATGTGACCCTGACTACACACTGCTTTTTGTAAGACGTCAAAAGTCAAAAAGGTTGGAAACCACTGGTTTCATCTTTAACGATTTGTTGTATTTTAAAAGCTTGTTATATTATTCATTGTATCAAATCTTCATCTGAAAAGTATCTAAAGCTGTCAAATAAATGTAGTGAAGTAGAAAGTACAATATTCCACTCTGAAATGTAGTGGATTGGAAGTATAAAGTGACATAAAATGGAAATACTCGAGTAAAATACAAGTATCTCAAAATTGTACTTAAGTACCATACTTACTTTCCTACTACTTGGAAGTAGTGGTAAACGTGCATCACCGTCACTGTCACTTTCATTGTCTTTTACCCTTCACTCACCACCACTGGCTGTATTTTCAGGAATAGTCAGAGCTGCAACACCTGTACATTCAGTTTTTAATACACATGTTTATTTTAAAATGACTCAACACATTAACATCATTAACACAACTTACAACATCTGTACCAGCGTTGGCCTCTTGCCTAGGTTTCAATACATCCATGTTCAATATTGTGAATAATTTACTTTTATGCATCTTATCTGAGTCAGCTTTAACTACCTCATTATACAGATATAGGGCCAGAGCCAGAGCACCACTGGACCCTCTGCATACCCCAACACCTGCCATATATGCACTGCCTTAATGCCTGAAGCCATATCATTAATGTTATGATGAGCATGCACATTTCAGCATGTACTTTACTTACTACACTGTAATTCCACCCCCACACCATCCCCAACAGCAAGGACATGGAGGTCATATGCTCTGTGTTGTTTCTGAGAAAAAATTTTCTCTTTTCCACACAGTTTCTGGACTGAAGTGGGTTTGAAACTAATTAATGGCTCTAAGAGGATTCATTCACCATTCACCATGTTGTGTGCCAGAAGCCATATTGAACACAGAATAATTGAGAATTTGATTTATGTCATGCACATCCTCTAATTGACTAGTTTGGGACCTGCAATGGACCAAATCATTCTCCTTATTAACACCTCCCATTTTAATATTTATCCCTCCATTTTTGAAATATCTCACCAGCTTATAGTTCAATTCTATATTCTATCACTCAGTGTGTGGAAGACCTAGAAGACACTATTTATTTTGGGCCATGGATCTTTTTCATGCTGATTTTTGGTCTTTTTTCCTAAACACAGGAATCCTTTTATTATAGTGTGGCATTGATAACAATTTAGGGATGGAAAGTTTATTGGAAGCATCCTGGAAACATAGTTAAACCTAGGAATGCAATGCTAAATCGGTGGAAACTGAGAATGTGATTGGAGAATGTTACCGTAAGTATAGGAATATATTTTTCACATTTTTCCACTCTATTCAGTTTAGAGTTTCTTCGTGAGCTTAAATCTTTATGGCGATTGCGTTTAAATGTGCACCAGCTCCTCCATACTCAAAGAGTTGAGAGTTATATAATATTCACTGAAAACCAATGAAAATCTTCCACAGTCATTATTGATTTTCCAAACAATACGCATCTAGTTACTTCATAGTTTTTCATTAACAGCTATTTTGTTGTGTGTGTGTGAGTATGTGTGTTGTGCTGACATACTATTCACCCTTTGTCTGAAATAGTTCACTTTAGTGTCTCTTTAACCAGTTAGACAGTCTGTCCCAGAGTATGAAAAATGTCTGTCTCACAGTTATGAACAAGAAATCCAAAGGTTGAAGCCTCAATTTTCCTCTTTTAAACTCAGCAAGAGTAAAACCTGCAAAAACAGGTCGACTTTGTGAATTTGATGTGACCTCTTAAACGTCTGAGTTCACACACTACAAGTCATTGACAATGGAGGAGCTCCAGGCTATGGCATCATAGATTTGACCCTTGGTTATCTGTTGCCCAACTTTGTGAGAGAGCCCGTCCTTCTCACCAAAGTCGACTACAGTGTCTTATCTCCAACTTGTGTGATTTGGCTTTTAAAGTGAGGAAGTAAACATTGTTTTGAATTGAAATGACATCTAACTGCTTTTCAGCATATCACAAGTATGGGAACTTAAAGATTACGTGTGAGGTGTTTTTTTTTTCACTGTGTAATTAAACAACGAAAGTGCCTTTTGCATCTGGACAATGTCATCATTCACAAATACCCTATCACAGCTATGTAAACAAGTGACCTGTGTGGATCAGCTCTGTACGTATGGCTATCTTCCTTATCAGACAGCTCTGTGACGAATACCTGTGGGAGAAAAACAAGGGATGAGATTTATTGGGTGACACTGAGGCATCGGGTGCGTTAGTCTTACACCTAAAGTCAATAGTGAAATATCATGCTGACGGAGGAAACAACAGTGATACAGGTTATAAAAAAATTTAGAGGATGGTGGTTATAAACTAAAAAAGAGGATCTAAAACAGTTATAGCAGCCTTTGGTTATCTGTGGCTCTCCTCACCCTGCCAGTTGCCTTTGTTAATAAATCACTCACTAATCTGTCCAGACCCCTTATAAAAAGGCAGAGCAGATATGCAGAAACCACAGAAGAAACACTCATCTAAACTGAGAGGTATCTTGCATCATCATCTGAAAATGAGAGTGCTCAGTGTTGTCCTTGTTTTGGTGCTGTCTGTGTGCAGTGGAACCCTTGGTGTGCAGGTTCAAGTGAGTATTACTTGTTCTTGGAAATACTGTTGATGTTTTTGTCTTATCGATGGGGCTGTTTGAGTTGTTTCTTTCTTTTAACTCTTTACTCAGTTTTTCATTTTCTGCATGTCAGTGTACCTTAGAAATAGTAGTAGTTGACACCAAGGGGTCATAATGACAATTTTTTGTGTGAATTTGTGATGTTTTCAGGCTTCTTTAAGGTAGAAGACTCATCTAAGGACAACAGCAATGATTCAGTCAAGTCATGTTTGCTCAATTCTGTAGAGCCTCAACTAAAGTGGCTATTTAGTCAGCTTTAATTTCACACCCATCTCTAAAAAAGGCATCCCATCTGATTTAAGATGCTTTCAGGCCTCTAACAGCTGCAATTAGAAAACCTGTACAGTATGCACTTTTCTGCAGTTCAAAGCACCTGCAATTGGAAGATTTGATTTATACCAATTTTCCTTGTTCCTCAGTGTTCTTCTTGTTCCTTCACTTTCAGGTTGGAGACAGCAGCTTCCCCCTGGAGGCAGTGAAGCAGCTGAAGGAGCTGATGGATTTAGACAACTACGTCAGCCCTCACCTCGCTGAGACAAGCGTTGCAGCTGTTTGCGCCAACCCTCTCCTGCCACAGGTCTTCCAGCCTGTGTGCCGTGCCAAGGGGACAGGCATTGTTTTCTCCAGGCTAGGTAAGGATGAGCCAAAGGGAAACAAAATACAATGTATAGAAATGCTGGACATGGAATTTTTAGTACAAACATATTATGGTATAGTGGGCTCCACACAAGTGTCTTCTTAATGTGTCTTCTGATCTATACATATAAATATGAGGACATTATTCATCTCTGAACAGCGTGTTTGGTGTACATTTTTTATGTAAGCTCTCAACATTAAATTATGACTCTGGTGATATTCTCTATTTTAGTTACTGTCAGCAAATCCCATGAAAAGACCAAAACCAACAACAGCAACCATCTTACAATCTTTTCCAAATGGGCTCCCAGCCTCAAGGCCTTTGATTCCTAATGAAGACATAAATCTTTATAAACAAGTTACAAATATAATACAAATATACTTTCATTTAAAAAATGGGCACAATAATTTCCTAAAACAGCTGGGCACTGTAGGTTTTAGCAAAGGAGTAAATAGTGCATTTATTGGGGACTATTTTCAGCTGCGGATTAATACACATTTAGTGCATTACTGAGTATTAACGGCACCAAGACAGTGTCTGATTAATTTAAATAAAAACTACAGAGCCCACGTTCATCTTAACGAGGGAACATGTCACCCAATGCAAGAGTGCACTCATGTATATGTTTTTAATAGTTCTTGGATAAAACTATATCAGGCACTACTTGTTAGTAATGTCTATTCATTGTTAGTTTTGGTCTTTTAATGGGATTTGTTGAAAATAAGAAAAATGTACAACATCACCAAAACTTTCCTTTAGCTAAGAGGCTGCATCAAGTGCAGTAAATCAGATACCACAATCAACCAGTTAGCTTAGCTTAGCATAAATACTGGAAGCAGGGGGAAACAGTTCCATCCAAAGGCAACAAAATCTGGCCACCAGCCCTGCTAAATTCACTAATTTACACGTTATAATTAATTTGCTTAATCTGTACAAAAACTAAAGTGTAAAAGCAACATGTTGTAGTTTTATGTTATATGAGTCTTCTCCCTTCTCCCTCTCATGCTCTACTATCTGAGGTACCACTACTGAACTGCCTGTTCCGTGAGCATTGATGTCCAAAATTGGCTTTTGTAAGATTCATACAGGAAGCAATCATATGCAGGCTTTTAGAGATGCTGGTTAATCCACAGTTTTATTACTCAGGCACACTCTCTCTCTCGAACTTGAGATTAAAGACACTTATGACAGGTGCAGGCTTCAGATAGTTCACTCAAGTGGATCCCACTGTTTACACATCATATTATGCACATCCTGCAATTGCTGCACCATAAAGTGGCTCAGGAATGATAATGCCAGACAAGAGGCCTATGAAAGGCTGAGCAAATAGTCTTTGGGGAACATTAGGTTCATTTGACACAGGCAGCACCCTTGTTGCTGTATTGAGACGGATACGGATACGGATCCCATTATCAATATTAGCAGTGTTTTATAAAATGAAAAGCTGGCCCTTGACTGGTGCAAAACATATTTTAGGTTGGATTCACATTTATGTTTCTTTTTTTTTCTTGTACTTTCCAGTGTATATCATCACACCTTCAGATCCCTGTGAAATATGTGCCAACCCTTCCTGCTTTGGGTGTCTGTAATGAGGCTGCCATCTGCTAGACACCCGAGCATGTCGCCCAAGAGCCTCTGAGGGCGTCATCCTCCATAGTTCCTCCACATCTCTATGTATAACGTAACCATGGACATCAGCAAAACATGTCCTGTCACCCAGCAACCAAGCCCAACTGGATCAAGGCTCAGTGACCAAATCGTCAACCTACTAAAAATCACTGTAATATCACTCTTCAACTCACTTTCATGCTGAAGTTTTAATTTATTGAGTCTGCAGTCTTGATAATAAAAAATATGTCTTCTTGCATCCTTGAAAGCAGTTTTTACTTGTAGTTTCAAGAACACAGTAATGCTTACACAATCATGCAGATAAACACATGGAGTCAATGGTTTCAAAGCTACTGAATGGAAAGAAAGAAGTATTAAAGAAGGACATTAAGTTAATTGAAATGAAAGCAAATAGCAACATGAAAATAAATGAGAAGAGGGAGGATGAATTACTGGTCCACGTTCTTAGTTGCAAAACTTAAACTTTGTGCAGTGTCAGAGGGCTAGATCTTTTTTTTGCCTTTTTTTCCCCCTCAAAACTGTCATTGCAAAATTCAGAGTTATTTATCCGGACATTTACTGGTCTGGTCTGTTGTAATGGTCCAGATAAACCAGATAACTATTTTACAACCTATCATATCATACGGCTCTGATATGACATGTATGAGATCTCTTCAAACATGTGGGCAGGCATCTTAAATTGCACTACATTTTCATCTGACAAAATAGGCAACTAGAACAGCTAATTTATGTAAAAGCTATCAGGAATATGCATTACTGACATTGGGCATCAATATACACAATGTCTGTGACCTGCTTTCCCTACCCCTGAGCTTCACAATCAACAGCTGTCACACGTGGTTCTTCAGTCATCAAGAGAGCTCCTATTTACAGCCATTTAAAGCTGCTCTATTGCCTGCGTGGTGTTTAATTTCCCTCCATTGATCTATAAACTCCACAATAATGTGAGTTTAATGGATCAGTAAATGGGCTTATCTAATGAAAGTGATCAACCTCAACAATATAGTGTTTAATCCATCGTGACTGGTGTGTATATTTCCCTTCAGAGTGTGCATTAAAATAATTAGAAATTAAGCATTTATCAGATTAATGTAGTGTTACAGTTAATAAAATAAAGTGGTATGTAAGCCATTGTCATCACCTTTATAAATAGTGAGATCCAAGAAAATGATTTTTTTCTTTAGAATACTCAATGCTTAGTTTTATATTTTCATTGGTTGAATTTAAATAATCATGAAAGGATCGTAGTTCAGTCTCATTACCTGAAAAATGTAGATAAATATCATCAATAAATCAATAATAGAATTTGATCTTGTCAAGGAAAATATTCTTTAGAGACCCAAGAATAGACATGCATACTCCCCTACAAGTGCCTTTATATATTTTATCTTGAATTAAAAATACATTATCATTGATAACCCACTCTATGAGTTCCAAAAGAAAATCAGTGGGATGCATATATATTGATGATTATGGTTCAGGTGTTTTACTACCTTATTTTCTTTATCAGAATAATAATTTTAGTAATATTAACTTTACATGGTTCAAATGCTTTTCGTGTACAGGAAATATAACATAATATAATCAGACAACCATAGACAGAGAAAAGACAACGATATTGAAGGTATACAAAAACAGCACAAAACAGAATAGGATTACAGCAACAAACCACAACACAAAAAAAGCAGTGAACCACCTCTATTAGTCGAAGAATGTTTATGCGGTTTATTCTAAACAAAACAGGGTCAGACAGACACTACTGGATTTAAACGAAGGCGGAAGTAGCGGGGAGTGAGACCTCTTGCGTCGTTTGGATCCTCCGCCTCGTCGCTCAGCAGCTTCTTTGACAACGTAGCGCGACCTCTGGCGGTTGTTCAGTGACGTAACAATCTGTCAATAAAAACAACTGACTTTTACAACGAACTTTTCACGTGAACAGTGTCAGTTAACCACAACGCACATCCGTCGAGTTAAGTCTAGTAGGTAGGTATTTTCGGTAAGTACATAGTCCTGTGCTTTTTAAATGTTACGCCTGGTGACATTTTGTGTATTTGTGCACTTTTCACTCTGTTTAGTGATTTCGGACGAAAACAAGCCAAAACAAACAGTGATAACAGCCAAGATATGCCTCAACCTAAGTAAGTGGACAGACAGTCAACCTAAAAGTTGTGAAAAGTGTCATGGTAATAGCTTTGTGGCTGCATAAACTGTTTTTTAACCGTAGTTTTTTAACGGTTTGCTGTCGCCATTCAGTCTGTCAGTCTAGACGAATTATGGATGGCCATGATTAAGGGCTGGTTGCTCGTTGGACAACTTTTCTAATCAACCCATGTGCTCAAACACGAATAGAAGTTGTTGATGTTGTCTACTGGTCTGTAAGACTGTCACGTGGCTCGTTGGTCTAGGGGTATGATTCTCGCTTAGGGTGCGAGAGGTCCCGGGTTCAAATCCCGGACGAGCCCTCGTTTTTTAATTTACTTTTCAAGTATCTTCCCATATTCACATAATTCAATGGCTATTGGCGGTATCTTTCAAATGCATTGTCTGAACATGCAAACACAAAGAAAGAATAAAAAGTAAATAAAGTAAGTACATGGAGAATGTAATAAAAAAAGTCATTTATATGGCACCATTCATTCACAAAAAGCAGCTAGGAGTACTTCACATAAACAGTAATGACTGAAATCAAAGGAAAAGGACAAGCAAGCAATTCAAAAAGCAGTTAAAACTTGAAAATACATCCAAAAAGATACCTAAAATAGGCTGTTAAGTACAGAAATACAAACAATGAACAGATGACACCAGTGCTGAAAAGATTTTCGCCAGAAAATCAATAAACTTTTCTGACAATAAATAAATCATGTTAGTTTATCAAACAAAAATGCTTAACATTCACTGATTCCAGATAGTTGAATTTCTCTGTTTTATACCATTTTGAATTGAAAGTTTTGGGACTTTTGGACAAAATCAGACATATAGTCTATGAGTGAAACAAACAATTTGAAGACTTGAGAATGTGATGGGCATTTATTAACTATTAACTATTTTCTGACATTTTATACAATAAATGATTCATTGATTAATCAAAAACAATACTTTTTAGAGTAATGAAAATGAAAATGATTATTAGTTGCTGCCCTAAATGTAGTGGTGGAAAGTACAGAAATACATATGCTCAATAGGGTACTTAAGTACAGTTCTGAAGTACTTTAGTGTTTTCATTTTATGCTATCTTATATAAATCAATGAATATTTCATAAGTGTCATACATGAGGGTAACCAGCCCACATGGACTTACACTGAATTTACATTATACACGTACGCTGTAATTATACTTCCACTTCACCACATTTCAGTGGGAAATTTTCTTCTTTTTACACATTCATTTTGACATTTATTTGACTTTACTGAAAGTGAGATTTTTCGTACAAAACATATGATCTTGCCTTCAAAATATGATGCATCATTATAGACTGTATTAACCAGCACTATATCAAGTAGTTGAAGTTAGCCCCACCTTGACCAACTACAATATTAAAATCCTGCTTATAACTTTATAACAATAAGTAATAAACCCTAGTAATAATAACATATACAATAATAACAATACTATTTTATAACAATAATAACAATTAAATAAACATCATATGAGTTTATTATTTTGTGCTGAAATCATCTGCTATGTCCATGTCATTTGTGCAATGGACATCACTCGTCTGCCAGTCAAATCTCTCCATTTGTCATATCTAGTGTCCAGTGTGCTCATTCCTCTTAATACCCACCAGAGGGCACAATTCACTAAACTATTTTCACTACATACTGCAGACTTTATGGCATGTTGGTTGCATAAAGACATAGCCTCCGCATATATTTGGTGTTTTCAACCAATATTGGCAAATTTTCAGTAATGCATTAATTTTTCTTGTTTTGTTTGCTTTTTACCTCAAAGTGGTAATCAACTACTTTATTGCACGCTGCCATGAGAATATAATTAGGGTTAGAAAAAGCACATTGGTTGACAGTGACAGACAGGCACCACAGCAACAAGTTTCTCACGACACAACACAATATATATGGTGAGGTACTGTTCTCAACACATTAGAGACGGTAAACAATAAATCCGGTTGCAAATGTGTACTACATTATGTCTGTACATGTGTCATTTTGCTCTTTGTACCCATGCCATGTCCTGGCTCAGTTGTATTGGAAAAATTTCAAAGAGAACTTGAAAAGCACGCAATGTGCACAAGAGTACAGCTTGATATCACATGCCTGCAAAGTTCAGGATAACCTCCTGTTCCTTGTGGCTATGAGAGAGAGTGAGATTCTCTAGTGTACTTTTCTAACGTTACTTAATCTCTTCTTCTCTGAAAGGAATATTGTATTTTCACAGCTTGTATTATATGGATAAGGGAAAACATCCATCCATGCTTCTTGCGGCTACTGCCTATCCTGTTCAGGGTCAAACTGTTGGATCCTGTTTCAGCACAGTCTTGAGGAGAGACATGCTGGCAGTCTATATCAGTGCCAACAAATATAGTGCCATATTTAGAGTCTCCATTTCATCTAAAGTGCGTGTCTTTGAAGGATGGGAGGACATGCAAAGTCCACACAGAAGGCCCCCGCCGGCAGATTCCCACAGACTTCTTGTAAGATAATAAGGGAAACCAAGTGGAAACATGTGTTTTGACTTTTGGGTTTACACAACCCTGAAACCACCACCACTCAGCCAGCTCATCCCCTTTGAAAGGCTTACATATGAGTTTACTTGGTATACATGTTTTTCGCAGGTTTTAGTCATAAACTGATGTCACACATTTGCATCATCCCCAGCATTACAAACTGAAGTCAGTTCTGGTGAATTCCAACATGGAGTCAACCTCTGGTCAACCTCTTACACTTCTCCAAATCTCTCTACTTTAAGCCCATCCTATTAAATTTCAACAGAGGGCATGTGTCAGTTGGCCATTCACTAACCCCTGCCTCCTTAGTCACTGTTTCTACACTTCCTCGTCCCATAGGGCAAGGTACTGATACAGTTTATAATCATAATGCTGACACATTTACCATTCAAAACTTATAGGTATTTTTAAAGAAGTCCTTTACTCCAGATAGAGTGGATAAAAGCAGACTTCTCATTTCTAGACGGCAACTGTCAATTTTGCTCACTGGTAGATTTTATCAGCTGTATCTAGCTAGTCAATCAAGCTAACTTAAGCTACATGAGCTGATTGAAAACATTGTCCCTTGCTGACGATTTATGGTTTCTATCTGACTCGTTTTAAAACAATAATTGGTAATGCAACAGGGGACTATATTAGCCTCATAGTATATAATGCCCCCGTTAAGTTTCCTTTATATCGCTGATAATAGTGACAGCCTACAGTCTCTGCGTTGTGTTGTGATGATGATGGTGAATGGCTGACCTTGACCAGGATCAAAAACTCACTATATTACAGCTTACACAAACACACTATTGATACAGATGAATTAGTTCACACAGATAATCACCCTGAATGTCAATATAATTATAATTAGTAATAAAGTCTATCTCAGGTCAGCTATACATTATTATTTACAGGTTTCCATTTACTTTAATATTTAAGTTTTATTTAAACTTAAACAACAAAACTAATCTATCTATCTATCTTAACTAATATATCAAAATGTAGTTATAAAATGATTAGTTTTAGTTAAAAAAAAAAAAAAAAAAACAAGAACAAAACAGGAAACTATGTTTAAATTGTAAATGTAACAGACCAACAACAACAAAAAACAATTTTCAGGTACTTTGTTCTTATGTTCTACATCGCCACTTTAGTGGGAGGAGTTCATCATTTCTTTGGGTTGTCTCTTCAGTTTAGGTGGAGACACCAAAGTTTTCCCCTTCTGAAGCTATATCCACCTGTAATCACAATTATGGAAGTGTATTACAATATTGTGAAGTATAAAACACACATGCACACAATTGTTACATATCAGCACTCATTACATTACCCACACCCCCCCATCCACACACCCACAGTTAAAAATGATAGTTACAAGTTATTCTGATGTTACGTAATTTGTAGTAGTGAATAACGAGCTTGCCATCATGCTTGTTTTTTTAAACAAGCATGATGCCACCACAAATACAGGTAGAACATTTTCACATGTAGAGCACTGTACCTTGGCAATGATGCTTGTCAGAGCCATTGTTGTTTTGTCCACATGGTCCATGGTATCAAGGCCTGGGACACACAGATATTGATTTTGTTTTTAGATTTGATTCTGTATGTTTTTCAGGACATACCCATACCTGTGTACCATACCAGGTGTAGTCAAGTGTTATATTTCTTTCTCATACTTGTTAGGTGTTAGGTAATGAACAGTAGGGGAGAACGGGGTAAATGGAGCCAGTGGGTAAAATGAGCCACCCCCTTTATCTTGGTAACCATAAACAAAAGTAATCATGTGATCACAAATTAAGAAAGTATAGTTCACATTACTCAATCCATCTTGGACTCAAGCACATGGAGAGAGTGGTCAGCAAAACAGAGCAAAAAAAATTATTTTTGTCATGCCAAGTGAATTCATCATGTTACTAAATTCATCAGTCTTGTATCTTAATTAAAAAAGATAAGTTTTGGACATTATTACATGTTATTTTAAGTCAGTGTAAGCTACAAAACAAGGTCATAAACTTAGCATAACTGTGGATCTTAGCCACTGTGTGAAACAGTTTTGTCAAAATGGAGATAGTGGGGTAAAACATGCCAATGATGTTGGGGCAAGTTGAGTCAATGGCTCAATGTACCCCCAAAAATATTTTCTGATATTCTAGGAGACTAGAGACCCTGTTCATGTTAATGTTTTATCACTGTTATAAGTATTACAATGTTGATGAATAAATACCTAATTGTTGATTGATGTTAAGTTTAAACCACACACAAACATGCTGTACAGACAGATGGGTGGCAAATTAAAGGAAAAGCCAACATAAAGTGTCTTAATAAGGTGTTGGGCCACCAGAACAGCATCAGTACACCTTGGCATTGATTCTACAAGTCTCTGAACTCTACTGGAGGGTATGAACACCATTTATCCAAAAGATATTCCCTCATTTGGTGTTTTGATGGTGGTGATGGAGAACGCTTTCCAACACATCAGTTCAAAATCTCCCATAGGTGTTCACATAGGTTGAGATCTGGTGACTGTAAAGGCCATAGCATATGATTCACCTCATTTTCATACTCATCAAAGCATTCAGTGACCCCTCGTGCCCTTTGAATGCGGGCATTGTCATTGAAATTGAAACATATACATAGACTTTATGATCTGCTTCCTGTATGAAAATGTTCCTAACAGGTACTGTCAAAGGTGAAGTACGGGACTCAGTCACTGTAACTTTAGAGGGAATGTCCAGGGAGGAAAGGCAGATAAGGATTTATCCTTCAACTCTTAATTCTAAGTGGAGACCGAAAGAAACTCCCTAGAGATATGGTGAATTAATTAAAAATAACTGTTAGTGTGATGACTATGGGATGATTGTGATGCATGTGGCTATATATGCAAGTACTAACACTGAACTTCATTCAATATCTCTTCAGCCTAGCAAACTGGGAGATCTGGACTTGCAAATGTGTATTCTGGATGTTGCAATAAAACTCTGAAAGACAACTTGCTCTCTGTGAATTCATCTTAAATTTCCACTACAGTCATCCTGGAAGAAACAACTCACATAAAGGTAGAAATGTTTCATCATAGGATAAAGCTGATCACTCAGAACAACTTTGTATTGATTCACAGTGACCCTTCCCTCTAAGGGGACAAGTTTTACTGAAAAGTATGAGTTTTTGCCTTTGTTAAATTGATGGCATTAATAAAGTTCAAAATTATCTCAATTTATCTTTATTAATTTATCTCTATTTGTTTGATTTTGTGTAATTTTTATATCAGTATTTAATGGTAACACTATTTACCCATTGATGGCTCAATTTACCCCATCCCCATGCTCATTTTACCCCTACCTTGGGGTAAGTTGTGCCATAGGACCAACTTTTTTTGATGGGTCATTGTTCTAAAACCATAATAAGTAGATAACTTGTTTTAATTTCCATGAGTACACAACAACCTGAGGTATATATAGTTACTATTATTTGAAACAAATACACTTTCATTTTGCAGTAAAATCATCTAATGTAAAAAGTGGCTCATGTTACCCTGTTCTCCCCTACTGTACACTAGGTTTAATACACAGTACAAACTTATTATATATTAAATACAAAACAGACATTGCTCCCTAAAGTAGAGTAAACTATACCATCTAAGGAAACATATTCCTTTAGCACTTAATTTAAAACAGCATGAACCATATGAGTTTACATTCTGGACACAGAGGTAACTTGCACAACTTTGCCAAATTCCGCCTACCATGGCTCTGACAAGCATCATTGCCAAGGTACAGTGCTCTACATGTGAAAATGTTCTACCTGTATTTGTGGTGCCATCATGCTTGTCTTTTGCTTGTTTTTTAAACGAGTATGATGGCAAGCTTGTTATTCACTACTACAAATTATGTAATATCAGAATAACTTGAAACTATCATTTTTGATTGTGGGTGTGTGGATGGGGGTGTGGGGGTAATGTAATGAATGCTGATATGTAACAATTGTGTGCATGTGTGTTTTAGACTTCACTATACTGTAATATACTTCCATAATTGTGATTACAGGTGGATATAGCTTCAGAAGGGGAAAACTTTGGTGTCTCCACCTAAACTGAAGGGACAACCCTAAAAGATTTCGCATTGCAGTTTAAAGGATTTGTGGACTCCTGCCCTGAGCTGAAGAACAAAATAAAAAAGACTACAAAGAAATGATGAACTCCTCCCACTAAAGTGGCGATGTAGAACATAAGAACAAAGTACCTGAAAATTGTTTTTTTTTGTTGTTGTTGTTGGTCTGTTACATTTACAATTTAAACATAGTTTCCTGTTTTGTTCTTGTTTTTTTGTTTTTTTTTTACTAAAATTAATCATTTTATAACTACATTTTGATAGATTAGTTAAGATAGATAGATTAGTTAAGAGTTATTTTGTTGTTTAAGTTTTATATATAGTTATTGCTAAGTTTTATATAGTACAATTTATATAGAATATTTATATTGTATCATAGTAGTTTATATAGTTATAAATGAAACATATTATATTTAATCATGTTCAATAATGTTTTCTCTTTGTCTGTTCAAAATGTTGGTCCGGTGTGTTGTTAATGACATGTTGCATGTTGTTAGATTGTGACATGAAAGGTAACGGAACTAAACAGCTAAGTAAGGATGAGAGAACATAATCCAGCGGGCACCCTGCTGTAACTATGTACTTATAGGGTAAGTAGTCTGTACTTACAGAGTAAGACTGGGAGAACAGCACATACGTTGTGGTTTCTGTGTAATTAAAGAATAAAATCATTTTTCATAACTTCCTGCATACCTCATTATTGTGTAATTAAAGATGTACTACGTATATTATTACATTACTGTATTGTTATTTTTTCATCCTCAGATGACAATACAAGCCTTCCATAGCTGTGCACATGAGAGAGGTAAGTTTGCTTGTTATGAGCTGCTGCAGTGCTGGACCAACATGCCTGCTAGGAGCTAATTTTCAAAAGTATAGACCCATTTCTCGACTTGTTCTATTCAAATTCATACAATGAAGCAGAAGACATAATCTCTGGAATGTGGATGAAGCTTGCCTGTCAAACACACATGAGCAAAAACATTAGATTTTAGTGCACATATACATATGTAACGTACTGATTCATACGAGGAAGTTACACTTTAAAACCCCAATTGTTACTCCCTTGTTTCTCATTGTTTTGTTTTCTTCCCCTGTACTTACATTTAAGTATCAGTGAGAACTTGTAAGTATTTTATATGTACGGATTCATACAAGGAAGTTACACCGTAAGTTCCGGGAAATTACACTGTAAAACGCGGGCTGTATTATAAAGTGTTACCGATTATTGTTTTAAAACGAGTCAGATAGAAACAATAAATCGTAAGCAGGGGACAATGTTATCAATCAACTCATGTAGCTTAAGTTAGCTTAATTGACTAGCTAGATACAGCTGATAAAATCTACCAGTGAGCAAAATCGACAGTCGCCGTCTAGAAATGAGAAGTCTGCTTTTATCCACTCTATCTGGAGTAAAAGACTTCTTTAAAAATACCTATAAGTTTTGAATGGTAAATGTGTCAGCATTTTGATTGCAAACTGTATCAGTACCTTGTCATATGGGATGAGGAAGTGTAGAAATAGTGACAAAGGAGGAAGGGGTTAGAGAATGGCCAACTGACACATGCCCTCTGTTGAAATTTAATAGTATGGGCTTAAAGTAGAGAGATTTGGAGAAGTGTAAGAGGTTGACCACAGTTTGACTCTGTACTCCATACAGATACACTGTAAGTTCCAGGAAATTACATGGTAAGTGATGAGAAGTTACACTGTAGAACACCGGCTGCATTATAAAGTGCTACCCAATAATCTCATAGAAAGGGGTCTTAAACATGTGCTTGGTGGCTACATACATGATATTCTGCTAAAAGACAGAGGCTAAAGCTGCATATTCCAGCATTCTCACCAGTTGATGATCCATGTAGAGGACATAAAAAGAAACAGCATTGTTGTAAAATGGCAGTGTAGAGCTAGTTAGCTCTAGTAGTATAAGCATAAAATGGAAAAATGCAAGATCAAATTGATAGATCTAGCATAACCCTGTTTGGCTGCTTAGCTTGCATACTTGTATTTTCAAACAGTATGTCTTCACTTTTAATGTTAAAAAAGAAATGGATTTTAGGATGAAGAAACCAATCTTGAGCAGTGTTGGCTGGGTTTTCTGAAGTGTAAAATGGCCTAAATCCATTCAAGAGCAAGACAGAGCTGATAATGGTACCCTAAGTGTAGATAGCATCCAGGATAATTACGGTTGCTATATGATTGGACAATAGCTTTTGGTGGGAGGGGTTAAGCAAACAGTCAGTTTCCTCCTCCCTCCCATTTCTGTCACCTGCTTTGGTGAATACTAGGCTGAACTTACCTTTGTGTTTGGCCAACTAAATTTGCAGTTGACTTGGCTGTCTGTCTCTCTGCCTCATTCCTTTATAGTCTTACTCATCCAAATCCAAATTAACCTAAACCTGACTGGGCAAATGCACCGCTCTGGGATTACAAACTGGAAAAAAAGTGCTGGCTGTTCTTGAAATCTCAAATTCAGTCTGATTAAATTTGAGGTGTGAAATACGTAGGCCTGTAATTGCTAAATCATCCTTCACTTCATATCTCCAATTTAAAAGTCTTTATCAAGGTTTGGGAGTTTGAATCTCAACGTTCAACACATAGTTAACAATGGGCAGCATAAATCTGACTGATTACCCTTTTCTAGATTAAAATCTTTGTACCAAAAAACTGAGCTCATGAAGTATGTAGTCTGTCTGGCTGTGTTAGGCTGTAAGGTGGACGTGTCCTGGCTTGAATGCTGTCCAAAGTATCCAGAGTCTGATCCAGCCAGGCAACATACCTCCAAGTGTGATCTATACTTGACAGTCTGCAATGAGTAAATTAGGTAACAAATCAATTTCTGTGACTTCTGGTTATAGAAGCATATAGAACTTACTGTGCAGTACCAACCTCCGCTCAATAGCTCACTAAAATTAGCCTTCTGACAATTCTTAACTGAAACAAATCGATACCACCCTTACTTTCATAAGTGAAGATACTGAAAGCGGCATTATGCCACTGAAAAAGAACGAAGGTACAACAACAAAGGTAGGCTAGTACTCCCACTGAATGCTAGCTACAATGGCAGCGGACCAACTGACAGACCTCCAAAATGGTTCATATCTGAGACAGAGGAAGGAATACAGAAGATTGAGTCCATGGTTGAGGGACATTTAACTAAACTTTCTGAAATTATGGAGAAAATGATCAGTGACAATGAAGCCATCAGGTATCGAGTCAAATGCATCGAGGAGAAAAATTAGTTTGATGACTCCTTAGCCGCCGTGCAGCTTGAGCTCGACTACAGAAAAGCAACAGATGGAGAACTGAGAGAGCTCTAAGGGAACAACTGGATGACCAAGAGAATAGAATCCGTAGACAAAATCTGAGGCTGGTTGGCTTTCCAGAAGGAGTGAAGCGGAAGAACACAGTGGCATTCATACAGGAATGGCTACCCAAAATACTCGGTTTAGAGGGGGAAACTTTTGAAGTAGGACATGCCCACAGGTCATTGCAACAGCACCCAGCAGACGGTGCCAGACCCCGTGCCATCGTGATCTGACTCCTCCGCCTTTCTGACTGTCAAAATCACTGATGCAGCCTGGAACAAAAACTCATTCATTACATTGTGGCAATTCGACTATCACAATCTTCAAAGATATATCTACAGCCCTGTACAATCAAAAGGAAAGCCTTTGCTCCACTGAAAAGGAAACTCAAAGAAAAAACGTCATTTCCAGGTTGCTTCATCCAACCACCTTTATTATGGATCTAGAGGGCAGCCGGTGCAACTGGACAACACCACAAGCTGCTGAAAACTACCTTAGGAAATATCTTTCAGACATGCTGCAACACGACTAACACCCTTGGCTAATTATCCATGTTTTGTTTCATGTTTCGCTATTGTAACTTTTCTCTCAGGAGAGAGGAAATAAAGACTTTTGATGGCCAGGAAGCTCTTCTCCCTCCTCCCATTTTTTCCCCCCTGCATACCGGAGCCGATATTTACCGTTTCATTGCGCCTGGTTAACATGGACCTGCATTGCCTGAGGACTTTGGTGTTTGCCCAGACTTAACTTGATTCTTCAACATGGGATTGTTGCTTTCTTGGGATACTGAGCATTGGTTTCTCTCATATTGGTATGGACGAGATGCCTGGACGATCGCTATTCTTTCTTTGGACACTGTTCGGAGTTGTTCATTATTTACATCATGTGTCCCAAATGTAAGTAGTTTACTGGTGGGGTGCTTAACATTTACAA
This sequence comes from Thunnus thynnus, assembly GCF_963924715.1. NCBI lineage: Eukaryota > Metazoa > Chordata > Actinopteri > Scombriformes > Scombridae > Thunnus > Thunnus thynnus. The sequence goes on from NC_089520.1 coordinate 10,191,800, forward strand.
ATATGTGTTAAGAGAAATTCTTAGAAAATGTTCAGAAAGAGCCACAACATACACATACACCCTCTAGCCTCTTAAAATATGCTGCTAACTAATCTTCCCATGGTAAAACAAAACTGATCACTCTCTTTTCTACCCTGCTTAGGCACCTGTTTACTTTTAGCTATATTTATTTTCCTTTCTCTGATCATCTCTATAGATCAACATGATTTTCAACCATGTTTTATTCATCCTTTTGACTGTAAGATTATTTTGTGTGTTTGATGTTCAAGGTTTCTCACACCAGGCAATTAGCCAAATAGTTTCCCCTGGTGTTATTTTAGGGAACTGTTCTACATTGTAAAACACTTAAAGTGTGTTTTCACTTAAAGTGAGTGTAATTTTTTTTTTTTTTTTTTTTGTAAATTTGAGGTGATTGAAAATGCCATGGCTAGAACTAAACAACAGTACTACAAACACAGGGATAAAAGTGGTTCATTATTAGCCTGGCAGATCTTATACCCTTCTCAGGGTGTAAAATGAATAACTTCTTAGAGGGAAGTTCCATGGGTGGCTGCAGAGACACGGGAAAATCTAGAGGCTGACATTACTAAATAGGAAGTTCTAGATGCAATAGGAAAGCTTTCGGGAGGAAAATCAGCAGGACCAGATGGGTTCCCTATGGACTTCTACAAAGCTTTTGCATTTAGTCTGATTACGCCACTAATGAATATGTTTAAGCATGCAATTGAGATCTACCAGTTACCCAAAACTTTAGAACAGGCTCTGTTTACAGTTCTGCTAAAACCAGGCAAAGACCCAAAACTCTGTGGATCCTATTGGCCCAGTGCCCTCCTCTCATCAGAATATAAAGTGATTACCAAGGTTATAGCCACTAGACTATGATACCTAGCCTTATAAATAGAGGTCAGACAGGCTTCATTCAAAATCACTTTTCCTCTGATAATATCCAAAGGTTCCTCAACATAATCCATTGTGCCAAATCTTCAGTACCTTGGTTATTTAGAATGATCCATTCTTTTCGCAGTTTTACAAAAAATGAATTTTGGTCCATCCTTAGAGAATGTAAAATTCTTAATGCAAAGGTTAAATGGGAAGACTCATAGAATTGGAGTTACATCTAGGTAACTACTATTTATGCTAATTGTAACTTCACCCCCAGGTCTGAGCGTCATGGATGTGTGAGACAGGAAGCGAGAGTTGCTCAGCGACATCCCCTGGCCAGAGGAAAATGATAATAATAATAATGAGAGGAAGACAAACAGTGTGACAACATTTAAACAAGCCAGAAATCATTTTTAAATAAACCTGTCTGTGTTTAACCTGGTTTATTTTCACATGAAGACAGTTTTAGCTTCAGGAGCTAACAGCAGCACGGACCTGCTGGGGGGAAATCTCTGTCTGTGACTGTCCACATGAAGAAGAGCTGCTGGCAGTCACAAAAGCAACAGAAATCCTTTTCGCATTTCATCCTTTAGCTCTTTAATTCTTCAGCTGTCTGATCCTGCAGTTAATCAGCTGGTAAAATCTTGTTTTAAAAATATAATACAACACACTCGACTCACAATAATAACACAGGGTGTTGAATCCTTAATGTAGTGAAAATGAATAAAGACGGGCTAAGACAGCACACCTAGTTTACATATTTTTAATTGCCACCCTAACCCTAACCCTTTTTTTAATTCAAAATCTTGTTCTAAAACATTAAATCACGGTGTAACTGGAGCTCCACCGTTACTGAACCTGTCCAATGCAGAGCAAGCCTGCAGTCTGCTGCTGCTATATATAGAGTATATGTCTAGTATACTTACTAAATCCCCTTTGTTTTGGAGACACTAATATTATTTTCTTCCGAGCTTCATAGTTGAGATAGAAACTGACTGCTCAGTCCAAAAAGTTAATTCAAATAATGTGTCGGAACAACTGACATGACAAAACCGCTGTCGTGATCAGCGTGGCCTTTCAACTTTTGTTTGTTTTGACAGACAAAGAAGTCCTGCCACAAAGGTTTCACAGCCATAACACAAGGAGAGGGAAACATAAGCATCTGTGTGCACTGGAAGCTCCACCACCCAAATTCTCCCAATGGAAACAGTTGTACTCCTGTCATGCAGAGTTCTCAGTACGCAAATATCTTTTTCCCAGAACACAAGATCACGCACATCCAAAGAAGCGAGATAGAGAGAGCTCTAATGTGTTTAACCTGAGGTGAACCCACCTATCAGACAAATAAATTTTGAGACTGAAACTTAGGTAAAGAGGTCTCTCTCTCTCTCTCCATCTCTCTTTATACATTCTATCTCCTTTGGTTTTTGTCTTTCTTTTAACAATCACAAGTTGCAGGAACTAAATATCTTTCTTCACACACTGTACATGTTTTGTTTCTTTCTATTTTGAATATTTGCCCATTTGCAATTGTTTACTACAATAATAAAATGCACAATTTTGGTGCCAGAACCTAACTTCAGCTCTGTCAGGTCTGTGAAAAAATAAAAACAACAACAACAAAAAAAACAATTAAAATTTTTTTTTAAAAGAGAACAAGAGATCAGTTATTTCTAAGCTGTCTCTCTACTTCTTTCTCTCTCCCTATTTTTCACTGTAATCAATGGTTAATCCCATTTTGACCAGATGGACAGATAGGAGGTCTGGGCTTCCTTTCTAATCACCCATATATTTTTTTAATTCATATTTTATAATGGCTGTTGTGTTGTTTTCCAACACACTCATGTTAAGACAAGTTGGATTGGATAAAGACAAACTAGAATAATTTTTTGGAGACAGGGTTGATGATGGAGATTTGCAAAAAAAATAAACACTCTACGCAGTTTTCTCTCCTCTGGATGTTACTCCCACACACACAGGAATGTGTGTAGGAAATTACTAAGTTACAACAGCAGGAACAATGTGCACACAGTCCTTGATAATGCATTTTCTTTTTCTTTTTTTTTTTGAACTTATTTTATTTCCTTTTCTCAAGTGCAGTCATACAGTACAATCAGCTTTTCAAATATTTACATTAATACAGGTGTAAATGAAGCAATGTTAAGGGTCCATTCATGAGTTTTGACCTTCCATCATGTATCAATAATAAAAAGGTTAAAAAAAATTAATTAATTAAATAAATAAATAAATGAACACATTTTAAAAAACAAAGCAAAACAAAAAAAGTTACAAATACATACATATGTATATATATACACACACACAAAAAAAGTAAAACTTCAAGTAAAACTTGTTCACACTTAAATAAGAAGACAAATGGGAACATCATTCTCCTCAGAGGGAAAGAAAAGAAATAATAGGTGACCATTTCGTCAAGAACACCTCTGTCTTTAGTTGTAACCTTGGTGTTATGTTTTCCATATAATAGACATCCTTTATCCTCTCTCTCCATTGTGTCACTGTGGGGGGCTGAGGTTTGATAATGCATTTTCTAGATAAACAGGATCGAGGAGGAAAACATTAACAGTCCCCCATGTAATAAGGTCCATGCTATTAGTTAATAATAGTTCATTTATACAAAGTTTGTAAAAGGGTGTGTCAAGAATGCTAAAATATATGATTTACTAGACCACTGTTAAAAGAGAGTGAAACCTGAAAATTTGTGATTGATGGGACTGAAGTTTTGCACAATATACAAAGTTAACTGGCTAGCATGTAGTGTAGCCGTGTTAGCTCACAGCAGAGTTGATCACTGCGGCAGGTCTCTTTTTTTATAGCTTACTATTGGATTGTTAGCACACCATTCAAAACCTCAAGCAAATAAGATATGTTCATTGTCAAATTGTAAATGCACTTTACTCCTGACACACAAAACTTGTCGCTAATTTAATTTTGATCTTTTCATAGTTATTATAACACCTGAAATGTAACATAAACTTATTAATTGGTGCTTGGGGGCATCAGATGCACACACAATGTCACCCCTCAGTAATTCATTAATAAAATATTTTGCAGTTAATTGTCTACTCTTCATTATCTACTATGTTACTGAAAAAAATATTTGCTTTCAATTATGGATCCAGTCAGTTGAAGGAAAGAATGTATAATGATTAACCCTCGTGGTTTGAGGGGTAAGAGGATCCCAACAGTCACTCATTACCACACATCAAAGAGTCCTCTGTTTCAGCAGAATTCCAAGCAGCCATTCATATGCTGCCATCTTGAATAAGCAAATAGGAACAATCTGCTCTAACAAAGAGTAACTGGACCTTCTGTTAATTACCATATAACGAGCCAAAGGCCCAAATATTGTGTTTTAATTGGGGGCATTATCTGCAGTGGCAGGCTTTGGGAGAAGGGATTTGGGTTCACCAGTCAGGTTAATTGGATATTAACTGTACTTGGCAATTAATTCTCCTCTCTGATCATCAGATGAATACGGCAGTTTTGGGAGATCAGCCAAAGTATGACGTGTAGTTGAAGCTGAAACAAATCTAAAAGCTAGCGATCTGGATTGTGACATGTGATTACTCAAGAGGAAAAATGAGGTGTTCAGGGAGCACTGGATGATTGGCGTCCCGGCCCAGCCAGTCTCCTGGGAGTTGCTATGTTTTATCAGATCATAGAACAAATTGATGTTGAATCATGATGAAAAACACCCTGACACATTCTATAGTATGATTTCATGTAATGATTTCATCATTGGTGAAACCACTTTGCTGCTGTCACTCTCTCTCTTGATGTAAGATCCAACACTCCCATCTGACCAACACCCGGACAATGTCATGTGCAAGATTAAAAAGATGTCCCATTTTAGTAAAGCTGGATGAGACCAAAAGGTCACTCTATCTACACCAGATAAAACCACTGAGCCACAACCTATGGTGTGTTCATTCAGTTTTTTTTTAGTAATTCAAGACTGGAAGGAGAAGCGTGAGAATGTTGTATTGCCAGCAGGCATTCACTTCACTGCTGCCTGTCCCATCATGTGGCATAGGTGTACTGGAAAAACATGTTAGTTCATCTGTACAATATGGACAGTGTTTTATGTCTTTTACTCACCATTTCCATTCTGATTCTCATGTTACAGTTTATAGTTGCACTGAATTTATTGTACTGACATGGCTTGCAGCAGAATTGTGTTAATCTTTCTGAATTTTGTGAAAATCTCCAGTCTTCAGAGGGAGCTTTTGGTTACTTTGGCCCTGCTCTCTGGAACAAACCCCCAGATGACCTGAGATCAGTCGTCACTGTTTCCACTTTTAAAAGAAAAATTAAAGCCAGCTTTTTATCATTTTTATTTTTATTTTTATTTATTATTTGTGTGTGTGCGTGTGTGTGTGTGTGTGTGTGTGTGTGTGTGTGTGTGTGTGTGTGTGTGTGCTTGATTTGGTGTTTATTTTCTAAATCTAAAAGCTAGCAATCTGGATTGACATGGTATTACTCAAGAGGAAAAAGGAGGTGTTGAGGGAGCACTGGATGATTGGTTTCCTGGTCCAGCCAGAGAGTCGCTATATTTTATCAGTTCATAGAACAAATTAATGTTAAATCATGATGAAAAACACCCTAACACATTCTATAGTATGATTTCATGCAATGATTTCATCATTGGTGAAACCACCTTGCTGCTATCACTCTCTCTCTTAATGTTAGATCCAACAGTCCCATCTGACAAACACCCGGAAAATGTCATGTGCAAGATTAAAAAGATGTCCCATTTTAGTTGATCCTCTCTAGAACTCCCCAAAGGATTGTTACAGTAAAGCTGGATGAGACTAAAAGGTCACTCAATCTACACCAGATAAAACCACTGAGCCACAATCTACGGTGTGTTCATTCAATTGTTTTTTAGTAATTAAAGAGTGAAAGAAGTCAAGCGTGAGAATGTTGCAATACAACATTGTCATGCATGACATAGGCATTGATTTAACTGCTGCCTGTCCCATCATGTAGCATAGGTTTTAGTGGAAAAAACACATCAGTTCATCTGTACTATATTGATGTGTGTGGCTGGAAAACTGTTTTTCAAGTTTTTATTTTAATTTATTATTATTTGTGTGTATGTGTGTGTGTGTGTGTGTGTGTGTGTGTGTGTGTGTGCTTGATTTGTTCATTTTTTACTGTATTTCTTTGCTTTAAAACATTTTTTTATTATTATATTGATCAGTTGCTTTTATGCTGATCTTAAACACATTGAACTTCCACTGTGGATGAAAGGTGCTATACAAATAAAATTGACTTGACTTGCCTGGAAATCCTTCCTCCTGTGATTTGAGATTAGAGATTAGATTTCTATCTGTCCCGGTTAATCTTTTGCAGTGACTGCTTTCTGCCTTAAAAAGCTCATTAACAGTTAACTTGGCATCCTTTCCCCTACTGGGTTTTTAGAGCTACCCTTCATTGCTGTGTGGTTCAACTTATGCATGCAGCTGTGGAGGAGTCAAGACACTGGGCGGGGGAGGTGAGGAGGGCTAAAAGAAGAGGGCAGAGGGGATATGTGGGAGTCAAGAGACTACAAAAGAAATCAGCTCTCCTTCACTTCAAAGCTCTGTTCTTAGGAAATGTCAGAGGAAAAAAAGCTGGCGCAGAGGTGAAGCATACAAACCAAACAGTTCAGTTTAAAAAAATGGTATAGCAGTTTTGGAAATAATCATTGTCTAAAATTGACTGTTTAATATCGTCAAGATAAACCTTTATATTGATTGTTGTCATCAATTAAACACTTTATAGCCTACTAAAGAGAGTCAGTCAGTCCTTACCACTTTGGTCACATGGACTGTTCATTTCCTGTTATTTGCAAACTATCCGGATATGACAACCTTTCTGAGGAAATTTCTCTTCCTAAATTCACTGAACTGCATCAACTAATCAAGCCTGGTCTTGAAGGAAGATGACACATGGAAGACTTTAAAAAAAAAAAAGTCATCATGGCACAACTGCTGACTAACAAAACTTATTTACTGTCATTTCGCATCCAATGTATAAGAGAGGTGGAGTAAAAGATTGTTTTTTATTAGACACCGTGCACTATGTTAAGACTGGTGGTCTTGTTACAGCTAACAAGACCCTATTTTTTACTGTGTCTTTCCCTGGTGTTGTTGTTTTTTTTTTTGTATTAATTTATTTTTCATTTAGTTTTTTATGTCTGCAGGAAAGTTAAGAGTTAAGTTTTTAAAGCATAAAAAATAAACAAGATAGCACAGCATATACAAACAGAAAATTGTCAAGGCCTGTTTTTTTTTTTTTGGAATTGCTGCACTTTCATCAACTTGACTTGTGTGGTCCATAAGAACAACACCCAAATGTTTTGGCCCAATACAAGTTTCTCTTGAATCTTTATTCATTCAATTTTGTCCATGTGCGGTTGGCCACAAGGAAACTGTGGACAGTTTGTAAGTTTTGACACTCTTTAAACAGTCTTAATCACCCAATACCAGTCATCCTGAGCTTACAGTTCACAAGTTGAAGTTTGACCATCAAAAACACCCACCCACAAATTTACTGGATGGCCTTGAAAAAATCAGTTGTCATCAGGGATACTGCCTTAGACTGGTTTCAATCATATTTATCTAACAGGACCTTGGTCTTATTCTTATAGTTGTGTTTATTCTAACTGTAGTTCATGTCAGATTTGCACTTGGCACCTTTCTTGTAGACATCTAGCAATCACAACACAAGCGGAACTATATTGAGTCAAGGAGCATAATCAATATAAAGCTTTCCAAAACATGTCAAGTTTACATAAACAATTCAAAACAGCAAAGGTAAACATAAAACAGACCAACCAAAAGTAAACTCAGAAATTAGACCCTAGATGGTGTTGTGACAATGAACATAAGAATCTTCTTACAGGACAACTTGCCAGCTAACCAATTAGCTGCCTATTTATCTGTGCTTGCCAAGATAAGATGGTTTTAGCCTGCAAGGTTCTGAAAGGCAACCACAAGATACACACCATGCTCTTTTATGGCTGTTTTCTCTACAAATCGATCCATAATTCCAAAGGGGAGAGTGTATACGCATGTGTCAGCGTTGTCCGGCAGAAGCTCTGTCATAAATTGACTTTTCCTTCAGTTTTAAGCCACATTTTTGCAATACATTTTTTAGATCTTGGTTGTTTTTAAACCATATCTTTTAACCAGATAAAGGAATTTAGTCATCAGATGTCTTGATCTTAAGATATAAGAGAAAGTAGGCATGCTAACATGCCAAACTAATGTAGTTTTTGGTATTTTTGAGGTTTCCTCACTGAGTTTTGGAGATGAACTCTGGTCTTGACTTTTGGGTCTTTTTGACTGCCCTACAGTTTGGCTTTAGTCTCTGACTTGCTGGGCCAGCTAGCTGAGCTTACAGCTAACCTCCACGCTGTGTGAATGGGCTCCAGTATGCCACCGCTTACCTCTCCACCATCGTGTTACAGCTGTGTCCATCTAGGCAAGAAGATTGCCAAGCTGGAGGGTAGAATCTCTGTCCTTTATCAGATTAAGGATGACAAACAGCTCCTCGACTCTCTAGTAGCCCTGGGTCCCACTGCCAACGTTACAGCCTCCTCCTCCAGCTAAAGCTCCGTGGACTCGGTTGGGAGCCAAAGCAAAGATTTCTCCAGTTAATTCCACTCCATATCCCCCTATGGGTCAAATTGGGATTGCTGCTACCACCAATGGAGGTGAGCTCCACTTGACCGTGCCATGCTTCACTTCTGCCACTTCTTTTCCTACTACCGGAGAGGAAGAAAGCGCACCCAACATACCCTGCCCAGTCCTTCCACCAGCACAGCCAAATGGGTACAAATGGGGGCAAAACCCAAGGTTCCAGCCTGCTCTACCCCAACACCATCGAAATCCTGGTCTTCAGTCTGCAGAGCCAAATCTTTGTCCACCTCATCCTCCTCCTCCCGCTCCAATGCCGGTTCTCCAGCTATCAAACAGATTTGAAGTCCTTGACATGTCTCTCATGTAATCACTATTTGTGAGCCTCTTGGACACCCGTCTCGGCGGAACTCAAGGAATAATATGTCCTATAATGGCAGGAATATTAATTTTAATAATATTATCTATGTTACCTCAGAGTCTCCTCCTACTGCTGTGAACCCTACATTGTTTAGTCTAAATGCACCGCACATTCTCAAATCCAGGAAAGGTTTGGGATTTCTACATTTAAATACCAGACGTTTGTGTGGTATTGAAATGTAGCATCAGGATTTAGGTCATGAGAAGATATTAGTTATTGGTTCTTATTGAGTCAAGGTTAAAGAAGAGTAGTAGTGACTCTGATGTGGCAATAAATGATTATAGTTTATTCAGAATTGACAGAAGTGGGAGGGGGCGTAGCCGTATATATCAAATGCTGTTTTTCTGTGTTGTTCTGCCTTGATACATGCTGTTTCTGTGTCAAATTGTTTGTTCATCGCTCTCTTATTTTGGTGTCTAATGATTCTGTTGTCGTAGCTGGTATGTACAGTCCCCTTTCAGCTGTCACTAGCTCCATTAATGATCTGACGGATATACACTCTAGATATGTTCATAGTGAGGTAATTGTCATGGATGATTCTAACATTGATTAGCTTTCTGATGCCTCTGATTACTTTAAAGACATCTGTTGCAGTCTTAATCTGTCACAGCTAATCACTGAACCTACTAGACATAATCTACAAAAACCCTTTGAACTCAATGCTAATTGATTTTATCCTATCCAATGTAATTAATAAAAAATTTTCTGCTAGTGTATTTGATCTTGGGATTAGTGATCACTTTCTGGTGGCCTTTAAGAGATCACAATCCCTAATTATTGATAAGCATCACTTAAAAAAATTATTAAACAACTCTTTTTAAATTATTTCTATCATAGTGATATTCATCTTACATCCGACATTCTGGATATTGAGCTGGTTTTGGACCGTTTCACCAAGACCTTCCTCTCAGTCATAAACAAGCATGCCCCCTTTAAGAATTGCAAAGTAAAAAATAGATCAAACCGTTGGTTTACCAATGATCTATCAGACTTGTTAATCAAAAAAAACAAAGCTTGGTCCCTTCCCACTCTGGGTATAATTCCCATTGGACTGCTTTCAGAAAACTTAGAAACAGATGCACATCCATAGTGAGGAAAGCCAAATCGGAACAACTTCTGATTTAATCTCTCTTACTCAACCACTGCAAATTTTTGGAAGGCTGTAAATTCTAATGGAGCTTAGTGTAAATCCAAGCAGGAAGACTATTTATTAGTCGTCTCCCCCCACCTTTTCCTGCTCTCATATCAACTGAGTAGGGGCATTATTCTTAGTCAACAAATCAGATTCTGCCACCATATCTATCAGCCTATCATGTTAGCTGTTTGTTAGCTGCCAAACTTTAAATCTGTTCTTCTCTGTCACTGTCAGCTGCCATTTCAGCGCGAAACGTCGTGACCCTCCTCTACCCCATTCACCTTCATCACATCAGCTCCCAGGTCCGAGATCATGAGAAGCCTGCTCCTCTTCTCATCATCCAGATATATTATATATATATATATATATATATATATATATATATTCCCTTATTCATCACCCCACCAGTGTCTGGACATCGGGGGATATTCTATTGACATCACAATGGGCTCTAATCACCAAAGACTTCACATTTTCATCTTATTATGCATGTTCAATAAAATTATTATCACTTATAAAATTGAAGTCTCTCCTGATTGAAATAAAAATAACTTTTCCTCAGTTCCTAGGTCCTAAACCAGGTCAAAGTCAATGATTGTTAATTTTCTGACCATAAAGAGATAAACTTTTAATAAACATTTTGTAGTAGCTGGTCTGCTCTGTTTACCCTAGATCCTGTCTCTTCAAGTGTAGTCAAAAATGCTCTCCTTGCCATCGATCCCAGGAAGTGAACTGGAGAGGACAATTGGGATCCCTTTTTTCTTAGGCTCTTAGCGCAAATTATGTTAGAGCAAATAACTCATAACTCAAATTTTCTATCTTTCTATTTCCTCCGGTTTGGTTCCCAGTTTTAAAAATGGTTCATGTTATACTACTACACTAGGGAAGTGACAAGACCAATCTTAACAACTATAGACCAATATCCAAACTGCCTTGCCTGGCAAAGGTCCTTGAATCCTTAGTAAATTATCAAATAAAGGTATTTCTGTCTAGAGCTTCTGGGGTGCAGTACTGTAACTGCTGTTACTATGGTCCTAAATGACGTTGTATCAGCTTTGGGTTAAAAAAAGCACCATGCGGTACTTTTTGTTGATTTATCCAAAGCATTTGATACTGTAGACCATTGCCAGCTCTTTCAGAGGCTACATAATGTTGGATTTGATATCAGTGCATGTAATTTGTTTCAGTAACTACCTATCAGAGAGACAACAAACTGTTAAATTGGGAAGCTAACAAAAGTAGTAACAAAAGGTGTTCCACAGGGTTCAATTTTAGGTCCACTTCTTTTCACTATTTATCTCAACAATGTTGTTCATCCTTGGCAAACTGTGATGCCCATCTGAACACAGATGTCAGTTTTATGTTGCTGATTCTGTACATCTGGCAGTCAAAAATTTACAGCATTCCATTAACATTATGCAAGCTGCTCTTAACGACCTAAGATTTGTACTGAATGCGGATAAAAACAAAGTTCATGCCATTTTCCAGAGTCAGAGCTATAGACTATAATGATCTTAATGTTTCTACTATGAATGGACTTTGATGATTGAGATAGTCAAAGAATATAAACATCTCAGCATCTGGATTAATGAAAAACTCACATTCATATTTCATATAGATAATCTTGTATGCCAACTCAGGCAAAAGGTTGGCTATTTCTACAAAAATAAAACCATTTTTCCCACGTTTTGTAGAAAAAGGTTTGTTTAAGCACTTTTCATGTCAGTCTTGGACTATGATGATGGGATTCACAGATACGCATCCTCTTCCATTCTTAAACTCTGTCTATCACTCTGCTTTGATATTTTTTACTGGTGATGTCTATGGTACACATCATTGTATTTAATATGATAGGGTTGGGTGGTCTTCTCTCCAAGAGAGACGTGTTACTCACTGGTATCTTTTTTTATCTATAAAACCCTTATTGGAAAATTACCATATTACCTTTCAGATTGCTTTGTTATTCAGATGGGCTCTATCAGACCCACTCTACTGACCGGTTCTTGCTTTATGTTCCACAAGTTAGGTCTGAACTTGAAAAGACTGCTTTCAATTTCAGTGCACCTGATTCCTGGAACAAAATACAGCACCTCCTCAAAATTAATACACTTATACCTTTTGGACATTTTAGAAAGTTGATCTTAAACCCAAGGTTAATTGACTGAAACACCAGTACGTGTCAATGAACTCCACCTGACACGCTATTATGTATGTAGTGAGGGTTTCAAAAGGGATGACTAGATACACCCAGCTTTTCTAGTGGGTCAAGGAAAATGTAAAAACAGACAATCTATTACTCTTTATTCCGAATGTCTATGTACATGCAGAAGCCTTTCCAAAAATTGAAAACACATGAAGCTGATCTCAGATAGTAATTTGTGATGCTATCGATCGACTCTGCCTGAAGCTGCTCCAGTGACAGTAAATGGGAGACTGACTTTGCACACCCTGTTACAGTACATAAGAGACAGCAGAGCAGGGGGAAAAAAAGTGTCAATGGCAAACAGTTGGTGAACGTAGCTGATGAAATGAGGGGGAATCTTAGGCAGAAGTCGAAGTCACATTTACAGAGTGGAAATTATTACAAACATTATTACATCATCATAGGTCAGCTTAGGTTGCTGGGGACAAAATAAATGAGTAAGCCGCTGTGTCAGTGATTGTGCAATGGATCAGTTACACCATTACTTTTAAAGGATTCAAACTGGGTTTTTTTGTTTCTTGTGCTGAGGTAATTGGATAATGTGGGATGTTTTGTTAGAAGTTAAAAGCCTGGTTTCATATGCTTCTAATTAGTATGTATATTTGCTGAGCACGTCCCTCCCTGCATTTGTTGCAAATTTTTCCGTCCATAAAATTGACCACTACCGCTGGTCTCACTCTCTAGTTCATTCATTTCCCCGCATTCTTCAGTCACTGCACTTTTTGGGGGCATTTTAGGCCATTATATTCACGACTGTGAGGCTGTACGGAGGAGGAATGGTGAGACCAAATGGAAATATTTGCAGAAGTCAGGACCCAGGCCTGATTCCTTCTACCCTCATTAGCTGCAGAGGGATTAGCCCTCATGCTGGCTGCGCTCAGAGGGGTGATGGGAGCTGGGGGAGTGTAGAGAGAAAAGCGATTAGGACATGTTCACCTCTTCCCAGTAGTAAGTGACAGAGACTATGAGATTAAATGAAGAGGGCTAGAAAAGTGCAGAGGGAATGACAAAAGTACCTAGCATGGCTTCTAAAGAATTGGCTAGTGAATAACTAGAGGTAGAATACAAAATATGAGGTATGAGGTTTATTTCCTTGTTAAAAAAAAAAGAAATAATAATAGACTTCCTTTCACATTTTCAACTAGATTTTTTGCCCTGTGAATTCCTTTGTGGATCATTGTTCATTGGTTTTATGAAATGCACTCAACTGAACTAGATCACCCAAGGGGGCGGGGGTGCAAACTCCATTTGTGCCCAGAGGATCTCTGCTTTGAAAAGGGGAGAATTTGCATCTTCTTGCAGCCTCACTGCTCCTTTTATACAGCAGCCCTGGAGCTGTCAGCCTTGTCTTGCTTTCTCAGTTTGATCTGTCTGAGGCTCTGAATCCCAACACTTCAACCCCGCTCTCCCTTTTTTTTTTCTTCAATCATTCAACCATGCCCACAGCAAATCAAAGGGCTGGAGATCATGACACAGATTGAAGAGAGGGTCCCTGATATAGAGGCGGAGAGATTGATTGATATAATATATCATCACTCAAAGTAAAAGTGGGCAAATCAAAGAGTGGGTGAGAAATAGAGAACAGAGTGGGTGAAATGGAAAGCATCGAGCTGTCACAGCGCACTGTTCTGAGAGATCGAGTTGATGTGTTTGATGAGTGACTTGATGTCAGTCGTGTCAGGGCAAGTGACGCTTTGATGACACAGTCAGAACTTTTCAGGGTCAATCAAGATCTATATCGACAGCAGAACAGCCACAATTTTTTCCATTACATCCTGACTTTTGGTGAAAGCTCAAACTGATGCTCTGATATATAACTGACAAGGAAGAACTTCAAGAACAGAGAAAACTGTACTGTATCTTATATGGAAGCGGTATTTACATCATGATTAAAAGGGGTCAAAGTTACAAAGAAGCTTTATATATAAATACTTCACACACATTTTCAGACTGACATATTTGTTATCTTCTTCACAGCATGAGTTTGTAATTACTGGCCCAGTGGTGGGTCGGTTAGATTTAAAAGGCCATAACACTGAATTGTGTCATATTTCAGCCCTTTAACTGTAGATTATACATACTTTACATTTTTGGCAATCATTTTCAAATACAGTCTGTACAGTCAAATATTTCTGACCAACTTTCCAGAAAGCAATTGGTTATTTACTGCTTTACTGTATGATTTTGCTTGAGTTGTGTTACCATTCATCGTGAATAGCAAGTCTACATGACTTTTAGCCAATGTTTCATTACAGTAACATGTTACACATCATCTTAGATTTCAGATTAAACATTAGAAATTGATCATCAGCATTCCTCTCCAGACCTCTACAATAAGAGGATCTCTCTCCAATCAGATTTTGACCTCCTTTCCACTGATGAATCGGCTAAGATACTGCAGACCAGACATAGATTGTATGAGCAACATGAGAAGGCTGGGCACCTATTGGCTCATCAGATTCATCAAGCAGCCACATCAAGATTTCTAGAAGAAATTTGCACAGAATCTTGTGAAATTCTTACTGACCAACAGGAAAATAACAATGAATTTAAGTGACTTTCACTTATTCATTTATAAGTGACAACAAATTCCAATAATACAAGCAAGCCACAAGGCCAGTCTTGATGATACTCTCTTGCTTGAAGGCTTTACACACGCAATAAAAAGTATGCAAAGCTCTAAAACCCCTGGCCCTGATGGGTTTACCTCTGAATTCTTTAAGGCTTTCTCTGAATTAATCTCCCCTGTATTACTTGATGCCTTTAACGAAGGCTTTGCTGCTAAAACTCTTCCTCCTACATTTTATCAGGCATCCATGTACACTCAAAAAAAAAACAACCTTGTTTTTTCAGGAAAAAAAGTATTTCTGTAAAAAATATATTTAAAAAAAATGGTAAAAATGTAAACAACTTTATAGAACAACCTGTAAATCTTACAGTCTAAAACTGTTGTAATTTACAAAGAAATTATATTTTAAACTAGTAAACCCAACAGCCTTTTTCCGCTGAATTAGCATGACCACGCTGCTATTAAACTAATTCTTTCAGTGAGATTTAAAAGTTGTAACTTATTGTACATTGAATCCCATTCAATTTCACTGAAAAATAAATTTTACTCAAAAGTTCTTTATAATGTAGTGTCTTTTGCAGTATTGATGACAAGAGTTTTAATAATAATAATAATAAAACTTTACTTATATAGCACCTTTCACACAGGGGTGTAGCTCAAAGTGCTTTACAATAAACTGAAATCAACACCTAAATACTGCAGTTGAATTTTCTGTAAAATTTATTCATGAAAATTTAAAGGCATAAAATCCTGTTCTTTGACTCCTGTCATCCTATATCAATCTCAAATATAAACTGTAAAACTGTCTAAAAGTATTTTTCATTGCCTGTTAGGATTATTACTCAGTGAAAAATAGAAGCTGTTTCTATACATTACAGGCAGATTCAACACTTCCATCTTAGACGATTTCATTTAAACTGTACTGCTTTCTTATAGATGTTTGGCTTTCACCAGAAATGTGAAAAATGTATCCCAGTGTACACAGGTTAAGCATTTAAATCTGATAAGCAAAGCTAGATATACCTTAAGAGCTACTGTACTGAAAGATTAAAAAAATCCAATAATAACTTGCCTTTCCAAGAATTTATTAACCTCAAAGCAGTGAACAAAAACATCTGTCATTTCTCAACATACATATCCGTAATATGCACTTTGCAAACATCAGAATAGGGAGCATGTGACAGATTAGTGATCATCCTAATGGAACTGAAAGAGGAAAGATGGAGAGAAAGAAAGGGAAAGAAACAAAGATGAGAGAAAGAAAGTGAAAAAAAGAAAAATAGTGAAAGAAGGCAAGAAAGAGGGAAAAGACTTTCCTCTGAAAAATGTCTTAAGGACAATAAAGGGGTTATTTTTTATGAAAAATGTAAGAATTTTAACATCCTTTAAGGATTATTGCATTTCCTTATTAGAATATATAGAACAAATGTACCAGTATCTTCAAACAAGCTCTTTGAGTTGAGGTACAGGCATGCAAATGAGGAAATACAAGAGCAGTAAAACTCAGTAACAATTACATACCACCTCTGAAACTTTTACTTGCTTCTTAAACTTGAAGAACTGAGCAGATAATGAGCTGGAACAAACCTTCAAACTGTGAGTGAGGCATATCATCACATGCCATAAATCTTGCTGAGTTTAGTTCATATTCAGACATCATGCCACTCATAATCCGAAAGTTCCTGAATCAAAGAAAAGACTCTAGGGTTTACATGAAGACAGATGTGTTTGTTTTCCCTTCTTGGTAAATAGAAGGAAAACAGACAACTGTATTAATAAGAAACAAGCTCCATTCAGCATTTTTGTTTTATTCAAGCAATTATTTTAAAGCCACTTATAATAGTAAAAAGGTAAAATAACAAGTCCCCTAACCCCCAAGTCACTGCAGCAGCTACTTTAGATTTGTTTCAGTTAAATAAAGACAAAATGTTGGATAAAACCAATCCAAAAAAACAGGCCTGTGCAAAAACTCCAGGGTTGATGTCAGCTCTGATGACTAATGGATCACGCGCAAGGTGCAGGGTGTAAATCAAAACATTATACATGACATCTAACTTCCCCTTGTTTTGCATCAGTTTGCTGAGACATCATCTTCAGTTCTTCTTTCTTGTCTCTGTGGTCTCTCTAAGGGGCAGGAATTTTAAATCCCAGTAAATGCACCCAGAAGTGTCCTGGATTGCTGCTCTCTCCGTTCTGGAGGGACTTCATCTGTGTCAGACAGATCACTTCACATTCTCTCCCATTTTGCAATTGCTTGACTAGACCCTGGCCTAATCACGTCATTATGTCTTGCAGAGATTTTGGATTTTTTGGGGGGAATTTCAGTTGAGTTCTTTTTACTTATGCAAGAACTTTTTTCACATCATCTCACAAACCACAATCCAGACCATCTCCCTAGTCATTCGTGGGCTTGGTAATATTCCTCTCACCAATGACTGCATCAGTTTCTCTGAGAGCTTATCATATGATATCATAAAGATATCCACCCAGAGCTTTTGCAGCTGTTGGAAAAGAGGGTGAACTTCTGGGTAAAAGAGACTGCAAGGGTGCGGGAGGTCCTGGTGAGGCACCAACAAGAGTTATCAAGAAAACAATGTGAATGTTTCTTTATTACCGATTGATCTTTTATGCAGGGTACATTTGGCACTGGTTGCATCCTGTACTGTATTACTTGACTTACATCTCAGTATTCTTGCTAGTTAGCTAAGTGCCGGGGTCAGGAGGGAGAGTGGGGGGTGGAGGGGGTGGGTGACGTTAGCTAACAACTTGCCATTCAGTCAAAACTGTCATCAGGCTATTTGGAGCAAAACATAAAAAGCGCAAGTTCAGCTATACAGTAATTTGCATCGTCTTTGTTGTGCCATGAAATTTAAATTTGAGTAAACAACGTTAGACTAGTTTTGGTGTATTGTAGGGAGCTTTAGCCAGTGTTTGTGGTATAAGGTTAGCGTTAGCTCAGCTCAACTGGTGGCACTTGGAACCTGGAGGAATCTGAAAAAGTAGGATTGCGGTAAATTAAATTTATTTCACAGTTGTTCAAGGGTAGAAATTTTTTATCAATTTGCAGCTGCATCAATCTCATCCACACTTCTTGGATGTAACTATGTTGGAACATGACTTTCCATTTCTTAAATTCTTAAATAAGGTAAACAGACATCATTTGGCACAACATCAGAAATATCTGAGAAGAAGTATGCAGTGATTCAGATGTCCTGAACCAGAGATGACTTCCTGGAATGGTAGATAAAGTACAAAAAACAGCTCAGGAATGATTACTTGTGTTGTAAAGCAGATATGATTTGTAGTAAATGGGCTAAAATGTAAACTACTGGTGTGGTCCTTTAAACTGTTAACAGAGAAATGCTACAACTACAGTACACTAGCCAAGGACACAATGTACATACTGGCTGCAGAAAAGGATGGTCACATGGGGAGAGGCTTAAGACATAGAAAATTACAGTGTCTCTGGTATGCAGCATTACACATGGCTCCATAATATGAACTCACCAGAAACCATGGCTTGCTTGAGAAAATTGTACGTCTGGTGAGGCTGTCTCAAGCCTTTCTATAGACCTGACTCGCTTCCGGCTGAAAAAATGAGAGTGACAAGGGACAAAGACTTCAGCAGCTATAGTTCTTCACCTGAACTGCTTGCCTTTATGGTTGATGGATTGAGTAGCAAAGCTTTGGCAAGGTGACCACTTACAATACATACAAGATACCACCAAGGCCTTTTCCTGGTTTCATTTCATCAGCCATTTAATCATTTTAGAAAATAGTAGGTTTCATTATTCTGGAAAAAAAAAAACTCCACTGTGAGTCATGTACAAATGTATTTGAGAGGAAGAGGATGTTGGAGGTTGAAACCTCACTTGATTATTCATGCCATAAAATCTGATACCCAGTGCCATCTATCTCTAAATATAGAACACAAGAGATAAAACAGGGTTTACAGGAAATTGATATTTGGCTGCCAAGAGGAATGGAAGAAAAATCCTTATCAGCAAAGGAAGTTTACATAAAAGCATAAAGTTGGTCCCCCAAGGCCCTTACCAGACTCCAAGCAGCCATTATATATGCTGATACTGAGATTGTACAAGTGACAGTGTGGGGATTTCATTTCATACCAGTTTAAGATAAACCTCCCCTTTTCGTGCTTCAGCCACCATGTGTCCTCCTCTGTTTTCCCAGTGACCACATGATGCCAAGGAATGCTTCATTCCATTCACATTCTTCACAAGCCACAACAGAACAGATGGAAAAGTACAACATATGTTGTATGGCATGCTATTTAGTGCCATACAATATCAGATATTTCTGGGGAGAGGTGGGAGAAATCATAAATGTGTTTTCACTTTGACCATGTGATGACGTGTTATCTGTACAGTAGGTCAGTAGCCTTTAATTGGTCTCATATGTCAAAGACTCCTCTTTTTTCCCTTAATATTCAGTTCTTCTAACGTTTTGCTTCACTTATTTGTTTAGTATTGTTCTGCAGAATAGTCAGAGCACTAACACAAGAAATGTTTAAGGATAAGGAGAAATTGAGAGCAACTATGTATGCAGGGAATCAAAATAAAATCTCATAAATGTGCATTTTGGGGAAGTTGAAATGTTGCAGCAAAAAAGACAAAAGATTATCAGAAAACGAAGACATTTCCTTTATTGGTTAAGAGATTGTACAACTTCTGTTATTGGACACAGATGATGGTAGGTGGGCTTTTTCAGTGCTATTTGTAAGTATGCACAAGGTGTTTGACAAATTATCCATGATATCTTTTACTTTTGTGTCAATTGTACTGTACATTCAATTGCCTCTTGTTTCGGCACAAAATCTGTCCTTTGAAATATAATTTCTTTTTGAACACATCATAATTACATGAGAGATCTTTTGCAAGCTTATGAGGTAGATTTTGTTATCTGCACATTTTTAAAAATTGAAACGTAATCAAACATTTGCAAAGCCAATGTATCTATTCAAACCTAAAGGGTTTACATTAACAAAGAGGTTTAACAGGTCAAGTGCCTAAACAGTGGTCCCATGATGAAAAAGGTGTAGAGTAAATTAGAAGAA
Source organism: Thunnus thynnus (assembly GCF_963924715.1). NCBI lineage: Eukaryota > Metazoa > Chordata > Actinopteri > Scombriformes > Scombridae > Thunnus > Thunnus thynnus. The sequence goes on from NC_089520.1 coordinate 10,211,733, forward strand.
CAGCAAAATCTGGAAATGTATGACTGGTTTAAACAGGGTTATTAACAGGATGAGGGCTGTTGGGGGAGGTCAGCACAGAATTCGGGTGACTGTGAGAAGGGCAACAATGGTAGAGAGGACGGGGCGTAAACCGGTTGTCCCATCCTGCAACATACAGTGTTCCCTGTTCTGGCCGATACAGGCTGCATATGCCATTACGTGGGGGATGTAGTTCTGCTCGTGGACCCCGTGTAGCAGGTGAGCCAGCGGACCTTTAGCAAACACGGCCACGTCCTCTCCTCCGTGAGTCTCCATGCTCAGAGGTACAGCTGACTGGGCCTGGTAGTTGTTTTCCTCTGAAAGGAAGGAACACAGGGAGATGATGTAAAGATATTATTGTTTTTAACTTCTGTGATTGTGATGTTATTTATATAGTTATGATGTCAGATATTGATGCTAAACAATGGTCAAAGTTCCAAAACGTGAGGTTAACATATGTAGAAATGCTCCCTGCAAGTTAAAAGCCAGGGCTTCAGCCTGCTCTGAATGCTTGTGACATTTTTTACTACCTTGTCGACAAGCTGACGTCAGATCACTGTACATGCCCATAAACGGCCGTCCATTCCGGAGCCTTGGTTGCTACAGTTGTTGCTAAGGTTTTTCCCATGCGTTGTTTGCATTGTCCATTTGCATATTTCAGATAGTAATCCTACTATTATATAGTTATTATAGTCCTACTATTCATAGTCTGTTGACGTCAAGCACACAGGAACAGTGCCGGGCTGTGAGGCCAATTTGACATAATGGCCAAACCATGTAATTACAACTTCCAGGTCCATCATGTGATGCACACTGGCCCAAAAGGAATCCCCCCCTTTAACACAATCATTGGAAAAAGAGCAGCTAAATCAATGAATACATTTTTTGAGAGTTAAACCCCTGCATATGAATTGTTTTACTGTCAGAATTTGATCCATTCGGTCCAATAACATTTGGAAAGTCTAGAAGAGCTGCATGACTAAATTATTTTATCCCCATTAAAATGAGCAGAGAGCCAACCGGAAGTTAGCCGCATCGGCCAGCGGAAGTCTCTAGTGCACATGCTCTATATGGGCCCAACAATCAGGAAGCATGAGCAACATCTGGGTAATTTCTTTACCGCGGGAAGTCGATTTTTTGGCTTCATGCGCCACTGAGCAACTTTCATAGGAATGATCAGACGCCATCTTTGAGTCCGGTATCTAGTTCTTCTTAATACATCCATGCTTGACATAGCCTCTGACGCAGGAAGCTAACCAATCAGAACAGAGTGGGCTTATCGCGAGGGGGGCCTTAAAGAGACAGGAGCTAAAAAGGCCTGTTTCACACCGAGGCCAAAATGAGGGGCTTCATAAAGGGTCAGTGTAAGATAAATAAGGAGGTTCTTTTTAACTGTAAATCCACCCTTTTAATCTTAGTTATGTAGCATTAATCCAAGACAAACCTCTCAAACTTATACTACAGTATAACTAACTCGTGACTACACAGTATAACTCCTGTACACGTTATTTTGTGATCTACTCTAGTTTGCTGTTAGTGTTCTCAGTTGTTTCCAATGAAAGATGCTTGTTTTACATGTGAAGGTGGTGCAATGCCTCTTATAGTGTCATATTCTTTACTAAAACTGTAGTATTGTCTATTGTATGGAATCTTATATCGTTCATAAAGGTGTGCTTGAAAACAGGATTTTGTGTCTGTAATCTTAGTTTGAGACCTTTACATTGAAGTTTCTGCCTGCACACTCAGTTTTGCAAGTCAATCATGTGACAATCAACAGCTAGCTGCTAGCTAATACCCCTTTTCGACCAAGGCAGTTCGAGGACCGGTTCAGAGCCAGTGCCTAATCTCATACCAGTTCTTTGCGTTTTGACAGCCAAAAGAACCGGCTCTTGGCCAGGAAAACTGGTTCCAGAGTGGCACCAACTCTTTGTTATTCCTGAAGAAAGAACCACTTACATCTGGGGCTGGGGGCGGGATTATCGTGACCAACCAAAAACAAATCTCAGCCATTGTGGTGGAGATATTGGGCCAGGCTAAAAATTATTAATATGTCACTTTATTAAGTTTTAATATTTTTTCAGGTTAGAAAGTAAGTATGTAGATTCCTAATATGTGGTCAGTTTATCCAAATAACACCTTTTGTGAAGGAGCTGCTGGCTGGTGTTACACCGCATTGGTGACCCATCAGATTGTGTGACCTGCAGAGTTGGAAGAAGTACTCAGATCCTTTACTTAAGTAAACTTATCTGATGTATTAAATACATTTAACAAAGTACATCATTAATACTGATGAGTATGAATGCATAAGCAGTATTTTAATATATCAGTCACAGCCTGATCTGAGTACTTCTTCCAATACTTCAGGTCACACAGTCTGATGGGTCCCCAAATATGGTGTAACACAGGGCGAGACAGCCGTCAGTCATGTGATACAGTCCTTCTTGCTTGAGTATACTTCAGTGTGATCAGTCTGCTGGTAATGGCATACTTAATCATTCATTTAATAGGCAGTATGCAGTATCTACCAGAGAAAATAAAGCTGTGATGTACATGGATGGTAATGTAGTCCACCATTGTTGTTGTGCTTGAAGTTCTGCTTTTTTCCATTTTATGGCGGGTGGCAACCACTGTTATGGTGCATTACCACCACCTACTATCTTAGAGTGTGAAGTGCTTGAAGTTAGTGTTGCTAGGAAACTGGAGGCGTGTACAGTTACATAATGGCTTGGCTCTCTAGCCCGTGGAAAAACAAAGCAGTTCTTAGAGCGTTCGTTAGTTGAACCAACAGCCAACCAGCACCAACACCAGCCCAGCACCAGCACTAGGTTCCAGTTGGTGGAAAGGGGGTATAGGAGGTCCCATCTGGACCTCAGACTTCACACCGATGGCTGCACAGCTAAAATGAATACTTCAACATTTAACATACTGATCTATATAAACCCTAGAACGGATAACGTTAAAGGTGGACAGAATTAAGATTATAGATGGTTTTTTTATTTATTTTTTTTATTTTAGATGCAACGACATAAAGGGTGAAAATCCACCATAAATGCCTTAACCCTGCTCCTGATAGAATATATCTAAATCTGGTAGTTAAATCATTTCACTTACGGTAGTCAATGGTGGAGACGTTCTCCCTTGCACTGTTGACAATTTTGTAACCAGGTCCGTTCCCATATAAAATGGAGGTGAAGGGCTTCTGGTCAACATCACTCAACATGGGGGCCAAACCTGTGGATGCAGACAGAGTATTTGGCTTTATTATCACAACTTAATGAAACTGAAAATGTACAAATATAAAGTATGTGACCTCCTATTACATCATCATTACATACCAAAAATTGTGTTTCCTCTGGCTGTGTAACCTCCAAAGTTGAACATATGAGAATGGTCAGCAGTAACTATGGTCATTGTATCATGGATACTGGTAATGAGATCTGCCCTGCCGATGGCCCGGTCCATTTCCACGGCTTCATGCAGAGCCTGCTTGGCTTTGCCCTCATGGTGTCCGTGGTCGATACGTCCTCCTGATAGAGAGGAAAACAATACCAGTCAGTGGTCTCATTCTCTCAGTCTGACTAAACAATCATTGACATACTTGCAGGTGTTTGTCAGTCCCTCCACAGCCATTGACTGTAACCGTGCTTCTTTCAACATACTCAAATACACATTGTTATCAATACCAAACTTCCTGCACCTACTCTAACATTCTGTTGACATCGGTCATTTACAGATTTTTCAGTACTTTTTCCAATAACAATGATGTAGGACGACAACCGCTTGTTCTTTGATTGTGTTAACTAATCTTTGATTCTTACGGAAAATAAGAGACAGACTCCCTGGATTCCTAAATTTGTATGAGCGCACCCTCGGCCTGCAGAACTGATCTTTGTAACCTTTTGAGTGGGGGTTTGATCAGTGATGCTCAACAGACTGACAGGAAAGACCTCCTAATGAACCATTTCGATAAGTTGAATTATGACACAAACTAAAAGCATGAACTGACCCTAGAGGCCACTTGGACCGGGGGAAAACTACTCCCACCTTAGAGGGAAGACAGACTCTTATCTACAACGCCATAATCTAACCCAAATTCCTGCAGACTTTGTGTATACTGTCTATTGACAAGAGTTAAATTCCCTTATGTGAAGAGTTAATGAATGTTTGATAACCATGTATTTGTATTTTAAGTGTTTAACCTGTGATCCATTAACCTCATAGACAATCATATTCTAGTAGTTAAATTAGACAAGTAGTTGTGTTGAAAGAATGAAGTTTCTAAAATAATGTAAAGATAATATTTGAAGGATGTGAGTTTAAAGTTTTCTCTTATTGTTAATAATAATCTTATCACATAAGTGTTGGCTAACTTTATTTCCTTTCACCATAGTTTTAAACTTTATTTCAGTAGATGGTTTAAGATGTGTAGGTAGTTTGAGAAAGTTGAATCAATGACGGTTGTATGCTTAGACATCATGAAGTGTTAATATGAAGGTTAATGTTTGTTATTAGAAGAACTGATTTATTATGAATCATGTAAACTGCTTAACTGTTTCTTGAATGGTTTTACAAATATGATACAAGCTGACAGGACCGTTATTAATCAGAAATATCATGAATGCTTGGACATTATGAAAAGAATGTGTTACAGCTTTTATGTGAAATAACAGGCAACAGTGACTTGAAGTGTGAGTTTTTGCATGTAAAAACTCAGAATAAGATTTCCCCAAATTCCTTTACTTCATGAGGCCCAACCACACCTAAAGCACCTAGAACAAAGAAATTGAATATTCATCAATAATTCGGTGCGAAATCCGTTAGAACACACCCAAAGCTCCTCCCGTGTTATTCTAACTTATAAAAACAGCCTCAGAGAGATTCCTCTTTGAGCTGGCCTCTAAGAACTCAAGAAAGCTCTTAAGACGTCTCTTTTATTTGTTTTTCAACCAAATATATCCGTGTTAACCTTTTATTGCAACAAGTTAATTTGTTTTGTTTTATTAGTAACATTAAGTCTCGTATTTCCATTTAATTTAATAAGTAATTTAATTTGAAGTAAACGCGTTCAGTATTTTATTTTGAAGTAGATGCCGCTGAAGACTTGAGTGTAGTCAGACTAAACTTTATTCGACATTCAACTTAAGTTACTACAAGACAACCAAAAGCCTGAATCTGCAACTTCAATTCTTGAAGAAGAAGAAGCAGAAAAAGAAGAAGAACACTTGAAACTGCTCTCTGAGAGCAAGACTGCAACCCAGAAGTGAAGCCGGCCTGAAGGCTCTGCCAGAGCAGCCTGAAACGGCTCGATTCTTTACCGGCATTCAATGCCTCTGCATCCACTGAGATGCGCCACAGCCCACAGCTGATCTGGGCTCTTTCACAGCAACATTGCTAGTGATGCTGCGTCAAACAACGTTGGACCTGCCAAGATGACGCCCTTACCACGACAAGACACCTCAACAGTTAGACATAAAATAATTTATTTAGAGAAGTTGAATTAGCTTTACCTTAGCATTCCCCGATGCAACACGTTAAGCCTCGAGTCGCGCACTTCGAGCCACTGAATAATTTTCTTTATTATTTTTATTATCATTCATAGACCTTATTTATTTATTTAATTTTATTTGTTATTTTATGTATATCATCTATGCTTTATCATGTATCCTCAAGACTTTTAGCTATTAATAAATGTCTTCATTTATCCTAAAAGTGTTTGGTTGTTTCTTTGAGCTGCAGTAAACAGAGGTCACTGTTTGGGACAAGAACTTACGATTATGAGGCTGATTCATTAATTAAATCGAACAAGGATTAGTGCTCCCTCCTGGCATTAACAAATCCTAACCAAAAAGGAGGTGGTGCCCCCAATAATGAGGTAATTAAATAATAAAGTATGAATACTCCAACAATCATGATGATAAGACCAACACTCTCCTACAAAGGCTGCCTAGAATAATAAACAGCAACAGATAATAAAAATTCCTTCATAGCAAAAAGTATTTTGCATAGCTGATATGTGCAGTTTTATATTCTGTGCCTCCAACATAGTTGTCCACTTCTCTCCTGCCTCTGAGTCATTGGCTGCTTTGATGTTTTCTGGCTTTTATGTTTTTCCCAATCTATTCTGCGTGAATGTTACCGAATGTTATATCTTTCTCATTGTATTTTATTAAGTGCTGCAAAATACATTTTCCCTTGAAGCGACAATTAAGTGAAGGGAAGTTGGCAGCATGGTAGAAGACTGGAGAAATACTTGCCTTTGAACTAACTCTAAATGCGGATGTTTTATTGAGTGTAAGTGCTACTCAGTGATATGTTGTAATATAGAGTTCCAGAGCTACGGAAATAATATTGAGTCATTCTATGATTCATTCATTCATTCATTCAGATTCATGCTGGCACTGTATTTGATGATAAGGTGTGCTCTCATTGTAGGTGTGCCCCAGTAACCGAAGGGTTACTGCGCCTGCAACATAACCACAACGTCTCTTGTTCGATTCCAGTCAGGGACCTTTGATGCACGTCATACCCATCTCTTTCTCCCCTTGTTTCCTGTCTGACTCTTCACTGCCCATTGTCCAATAAAGTCAAAAATGCCAAAAAATAATCTTAAAACTTGCACATTGTAAAAGAATTTAGAGGTCTGAAGGACAGTTTACTTGGAAACTGAATGATAAGTGTGCCAATGGATTCATGCTCAATAGCACTGTTAGTGAACCACAGCCTGTGTCATGTCTCCTTTGTCAGTCAGCAGTCATCCATGACCTTACTTTATTTTTGAGGAACTGTACAAGTCACATCAGACCTTTGTAACAGAACAACAGTAATCATGTCTTGTTGTGTTGGATCATGAATGCAGTCAGTTGAAAAGTGACACCAACATATTACAGTACTTAGCATCCTAGCCTGACTCTGTCCAAAGTGGAAAAAAACACTATCACCTCTAAAGCTCACTAATTAACACACTGTATCTTGTTTGTTCACTCTATATACAACTCTGTGACTGTTGCTGTACCTCTACAGAGACATACCAACCCCTGTGTTTGACAGAGCCAGGCTAGCTGTTTACCCCTGCTTCCAGTCTTTATGCTATGCTAAGCCAACTATATGTTCCAACTCCGGCTCTGTACACAAACTTGAGATTCGCCTAAATTTCATGTCACTTTCCGAAAGAAACTGTGTTTTTCCAAAAACAATTTAAATACTCCTTTAACAATCTAACCTAACACATAACAAGATTAGGTAGCAACTGTGTCAAAAGGCAAACAAGCCAAATCATTAAATACCACACACAGCTGTCAACACCAGCTGGCCCTAGACTGTAACAGACGCCGTCAAACAAACCATATAAAGTAATAACTATAAGACAAGTCGGTCATTGCAGATATATCAGTATCAGTGTGTATGTCTACCAATAAATAACTGGAAATTAAAGTATAGAAATGCCAAACATATGCCGTGTCACCATTCTATATTTTGTCTAAAGTTTATTATTATATATTTTTCAGCTGCCTAGTACATTCCTTAGTGGCAATTTAAAAAAAACAATTAAAGCGAACCTCATCCAAAAATGTTTATTTTATGTTAGTGGTTGTGTAAAAAAAAATAATACTGGAAGATATACAGTATTATACAGTATATCAGGTTTTTTAAACTCTCAAATATCAATATCAGTATCAAAAATCCTGTGCCAGTCAGGCTTTAATAACTATAATCGGCCCAACAATCTCAGTTTGTATTCGCACCTTAAGGGACATTCACTGTCCACATTGCGATGTCTAAGACACATACTAAGACTTAACTAACTCAGTAGACCTTACAGCTCTTTATAAAATCATCACGATAACAAAAGACGACTGTCCAACCATGACAGAGGTACCAACTCACCTTCTACCAGCAGATAAAATCCACTGGGGTTCTTCCTCAGGATCTTGATGGCAACATCCACCATGTCTGTAAGTGAAGGGTCAGTCTCAGAGTTCCTCTCCAAGTCATACACCATATCCCCAGGTTCAAAGAGACCTGATGCAACACAAAGCACGGTTCAGGGAGAAATAGGATGTTACACACAGAAAATAAGCCTACAGCAGATGCATACACACATGGCTCTTCATTTACACTTCAATGAGAGTTTCATAATGCCACAAGACTCAAGACTCACCCAGTAAGTAATTCACGTTGTTAGGGTTCAGTGATAAGAGCTGCTTCTTGTTCCATACATAATGGCCTTTCTGCACAGTTAGAGGTAGAAAAAAAAAAAGACACAAATGTAAAGCACAGTGCGACTTGTAACACTTTGAACTCCTAAATATGTAAATGTAATTGGAAAGATAAAAGAGCTTGCAGAGAAATGAAAAGAGCAAAGAGAGAGACGAGGGGGAGGAATTTACTTTATCCTTCATCCTGTCAATCCACTCCTGCACCAGGTTTCTTCCGTCTTTTCTTGTGCCGCTGTGCTTCGCCATGCCAGGGTACTCTTCATCCGACTGGTTTTTGGGGAACATATACTTCCTCCCTCCACCCATAATCACCTGTAAAGCAACAACAGAACAGAAACATACAACCTTAGTCATATATCTGTTTTAGGACCAAATGATCCTGTGTATTATAGAGCAACAATTTAAACAGAACATCATCATCAGCTTGAGTACTGGTTACACTATAAATCAGTGTTTGTATTTAGCAAGTGACAAGTAGATGTTCGACAAAGTATCTGTTACATATTTGTGCATCTTCTAGGTCACTACAAGCCAAATCACCTGATACTCTGAGCACTTTCCAGTGAAACCTCATTTTCATCATCAGAAAATTCCCATTTCTGATTTGCTGGAAAGTATGGATTAACTTTTAGGAACTGGACAGTATAATTGGAGTCCTGTAACTGTTTTTTTTTCTGGCTCTATGTTCCTAGCTGCCGTTCTCCACCAGTCCTCCAGTTTGTTTAGACTGGACTGTGTAGGAGAAGACTTGTTTGAGTTGGACTTTTAAAGGAGACGATCTGCCATGATAATTATTTAAGTTGCCTATATAAGTTAGTCTGTCTTTGTTTTCATTCTGGTCTGTACACACACAGCTTATACTCTGTCTCAGTTATTACAGTGCATGTAAAGCAATAATAAATATGTGTTCTGAGTTTTTCCACACCACAGAAAAATGTGTTATTAACCACCGAGCCAAATAAGAATGATTAAAAAAAATAGCCAAGTATATAAAATTAGGTTTCATAATCGTGAAAAACATGCAGTATTCTAAGCTCTGAAATGCTGGAGGCGCTGAAACCACACCCTGAACTTAACGCTCATGCCCAACTCCCTTAAAAAAAACAAAAAAAAACCTTGTTTGTAGGTGTAAGACAAGCAACATGGATGATATTTTAAAAAATAAAAGTAACGCTAGAAGCCACTGTTTAATTTGTGAAGAAATAACAGTTTTGACATTATGCCAAAGACCTATATGTATTGTGTTGCAAAGATATCTACTGAAGTTAGCATGCTAACCAGCTAGCTAGGTTTTCTGTTTATTACAGATGAGAGAGGTTGGAGTGTTGTCGGGTTATTATGAAGAGGATTGTGTTTCTGGGATTTTGGTTTTCTGTCGCTCTGTTTTTCCTCTTGTGTTCATATGCTCCTCTCCAGCCTGCTTTTCTCTCTGCCCCTCTACACACCTGTCCTGCATCAGTCTCGTCAGCCCTGCCCTGCTCCCCTTGTTTCCCTCAGCCCATCAGCTCCCTGCCTGTTCTCCTGTTCCAACATCTCATTCTACTCACCTGAGCTTCTCCGCCCATCTCCCTACCTGCACCTCATCTCCTCGTCAGTTCAAGGAAATCTTTATTATCCCCAATATGTACAATTTGTTGTACAGCCAGCAGTACCACACAACCATCACACAAAAGAATAAATACAACAAAACACGTGGAGTATTAAAGGCAATAAATACAACACAATAATGCATTGTTTAAAAGGCCAATGGCAGCCAGAACAAAAGAATTCCTAAGCCTATTGGTCCTGCATGTAGGCAGACTGTATCTGCAGCCAAACAGGAGCAACTCCCTGGACAGGGGATGGCTAAGATCAGCCAGGACTGACTTGGCCCTCCTCAAGTCCTAACCTGATACAAAAGAGTCAAATCATTAAGGGTTGTGCCTGCAATATTGCTGCACACTTTGACTATACTATGCAGCTTGTTTCTCTCTTTTTTTTTAAGGGCAAGTGACCCATACCAGCTGCTGAAGGAGAAAGTCAAGACGGATTCAATAAAACATTTTCATAAAAGTGTTGTTCACATTGAATCTACAAAGTTTACGATAAAAATACATCCGCTGGCGGGCTTTTTTGCATACAGCATCCACATGAAGATCGAAGGTCAGCTTATCATCAAATACAGTGCCAAGATATTTGTTCTGCTGCACAACCTCAACAGCCTGATCATTAATTAACACAGGGGAGATGACCATAGGATTCTTCCTGAAATCTATTGTCATCTCTTCAGTTTTAGACACATTGATGTTTTAAGGACGTGCTGTGCCATTCTGTGAATCCTGCCACTACAGGGTCATGATCAGGGTCATCACTGCTGAGGAGAGACACAATCACTGAATCATCTGCGAACTTGAGGATATGACGCCTCAAATATTGGCTTTGGCACTTTGTTTGTGTACAACACAAATAAAAGAGACGAGAGGATGCTCCCCTGTGGCGATCCGGGGGAGGAAAAAACAACATCAGATAAAACACTTAACTCTCACATGTTGTGACTTCTCAGTTAAAAAGTCCATAGGCTAACATATCAGGCCAGGATCAATGCTGTGGATTCTCCTTAACCTTTCTGCTTAAAATATGTGGTTGGATACAGTTAAAAGCTGAGGAGAAATCAATAAAAACTAGATGTACAAAAGTCTTTGCCAGAATCATGTTAAGTTGGGTGCCTGTCGCATCGCCAACACCCCCTGCCAGACCTGTAAGCAAATTGAAGCGGATCCAAATTTGCTAGCATTTTCTTCAGAAGTTCATCCTTCACAATCTTCTCAAGTGATTTGATAACCAGAGACGTTAAGTGCCACAGGCCTGTTGTCCTTAAGTGTCTTTGCAGAATTGTTTTGGCAAAGGTACAATAATGGATTTCTTCCAAACATAAAGGAACCCTGTGAAGATGGAAAGACAACTTGAAAATAAAACAGAATATACCTACCAACTGTTCGGCACAATTTTTAAGGATACGTAGGGATACAGACAAGAGTTCAATGTCGGGGGTCCACAGTGTCTCCCTAGCAATCACAGTGTTACACCAGTTTTTGTTGATAGAGACACAAGCCCCCACCGAGTGATTTACCAATCACTGTGGAGTCTCTGTCAAGATGAAATGGTATTCTAAAGCCCTCGATTTCCAGATTGGACTGTGAGTCTTGTTCCTCGAGTCACGTTTCCGTTAAAGCAAGATGACAAGTGCTCTTATACTCCATCAGGAACTTGACATTTGCCTGAAGCCTATCAACTTTTTTCGGAATAGCTGGACATTGGCAAGGATCCCCGTGGGAAGGGGCATCAGACAGCGGCCTTGTCCCCCACAGCAGGATCCAGCTGGGTGATCTACATGGGAAGGGCTGTCAAGAGATCTACGGTGCCCACACCAGAGTTGCAGGGAAGCAGGGGGGGACTCATGGCTATAGTGGAGAGGCTCCCGGTATTCACAAAGTCCGCACAAGAAGTTACATAAAAGCATTAAAATGAGGAGGAAGCCAGTCAAACAAAGGTGAGTCATTTTTGCTTCTGTCACATGCTGATCAGTTAAAAAAAAAATGTAGACAAGACAAATCAAACAAGTTAAAAACCACAGCACACACAGCACACCGCCCAACTGCTGCTACCTGTCACCATTACCAGCAGAGTCAGAGAGGTTTTCAGTTAGTATTTTAGTCCTGTGTTTCAGTTCAGCCTTGTTGGATCCTTTGTTCTGTTCTGTTTGGTTTTCAATGCCTGTAATCCTGTATCCTGTTCCTGAGTCTTGAATAAAGATTTATTCTTCAAGTTCCTGTTGCCTGCAGTCTCCTGCACTTGGGTCCATCTGCACCGCTTCACTCTTCATAACAGTTTGCAGTTATAAATCAACATACCAGTGCTAAACTCTATGTGGTGACGCATAAGAGCCTGGAACTGGTTGTAACCATCACCAATAACAACCAAAAAAAGATAGATAGATAAAGTAACCCTAATCCTAACCAGCTGCTAAGTCAGAACCATGCATGTTTAATTTAAAATGTGTTATTTGTGGGAATCTGAATGTCTGAATCAATGGCAGGAGGAGGAAAGAAAGGAGGTTTGCTGCAGTGAAGCTGGTAGCCTGCAGGTCTGAGCAGCTGTTGCAGAGGAGAGAGGACTGGAGAGAACATGTGACCGAAACTAAACAGAAAATAAAAAAAGGTGCGGAGAAGTTGCCAGTGAGAGAGAGAGACAGCAAAGGAGAGCTAATGTGTCTGTCTGTGTGAGACAGAGGGAGACGGGAGTAACATTAACTCCATGAAACAGGACGTCTACTGGTAAGATTGATAATAATACTGTGCAGTGAGGTAGGTTATGTTCAAGATTTGAGAGCAATCAGTAAAATACCTTTAGCTAATTATTTAGTTTAGCTAGATGTTGCCTAGGAACACAAATGGCAAGAATTTTGAGGCCCAGGTAAAGTGAAAATTAACAGATTGTATTTTTAGATGTGATTATATGGCATTTTGTTGGCAAGTGGCCGTGGTATAAACATGACTATTCCACAGAGTCCTTTCCTTTGTCCGGTTGTTCTGAGCCCCTGAGTCAAATCTTTACGAACAACCAACACTTAAACACCAAACAATATTGAGTTTACAATCATAAGACAAAGAAAAACAAAAAGGCAACAACTGAGAAGCTGGAACAAGGAAATGTTTGATTCACTTATGCCGATTATTTTTCTGTGGATCGTCTAATCAATCAAATCGTCGTTTCAGCGCTGATCACAATAAATACTTTTGACTCACATCGATGTTGGGAATGTTTTCGAAGAGTTGTCTGGCGATATCCCTGCAGCCGTCCTGCAGTGCTTCGGCTGGCATCTCGTTGTCAGAGTACCAGTCTCTGTCCACGCTGTGGGCATAAGCAGCACTGGGAGTGGCATGGTTGACACGAGTCGTAGTCACTATTCCCACTGACTTGCCTGCAGAGGACGGACACACACACACACACACACGCTCAGTTTTAGTGTTTCACCAGAAAGTGTATTCTTGCACAGCTGGATACAAAGACGGAATATTGTATTAAACCGTGGCTGTAACCTGGAAGATATTCAGACTGCTACCTCATTTTAGTTTTGGCTTAACTTGAGAGTGCGTCGTTGCATGGAACAAGAACAGCCAGTTATGACAGGAGGAATGCTTACAAACAAACAATAAATCTTTTATTGTACATGTGGGCATGATGTGAATATTGTGTATTGAAATAGAAAAAGTCTGAACCTATCCTTCAAATCATGTGAAAAAAAATCTCTACTTGCGTGTTGCGACTGCTCTCTGCTGGAATTCTAGGAAAATATAAAAAAAAAAATAAAAAACAACAGTAGTGGCTATGATTCAGGCAAATGTTTTGTCTTGGCAAATGTTAATCTTCAAATTTTAAGTTTTTTTGTTTTTAAAATCAGATGGTCTGTTTACTAATCAATTGTTTTTTTCCACTTAGGGATATCATAATATTATACATTTTGATTCGGTTGTGTAGTCAAATTCTCCACAAGAAAACGCTGAGACTGCTCAGCCCCGACCTGAATAACATTTCTATTGAATCATTTCTCCCAGTGACCTTTCTTATGTGTCTTGGAGGTGTCACAATAAATTAGGAACCAGCTGTCTTAAAATGTCATAAAATGATCACTTCTCCATTTCTGTTTGCTTCGTAAAGGAGGTCTGCCGCTGCCTGCCATATTCACTGAGAACTAACTGGATCTCTCATTATCTGTGACCCCTGAACCCCACACCCTGACCCTCACCCACCTCTAACTTATCCCCAACCTTTGCCCTCTGAAAATCCACTGTATTCATTCCTTCCATATCTCTGTCTCCTTTTCTTCTGTGCCTCTTGTTGTTTGGTCTTTAAAGAGTTACGTTACATGCACTTAAGCAGACAGCACAACAGCATGAAGTAGAAAAAGTAGAAGCACGTTCTTAAAGAAAATCAGACGTCATTCATTGGAACTCTTACAAAAAGGTAAGAGTTCAAGATTTTCATTGAAACTGTTTAAATGAGATGTAGGTGTGGGATGTATGTTGCCTTTTGGCTCCATGGAAACAACATTAAACTGATGAATTTAAAATTAAACACCTGTGTGCAACTGTTTTTATATGTACTAACAACACTACAAACCACTTGAATCAAGGATACAGACACATCAGGGTTCAGAAAGGTGAGAAAAAAAAAAAAAAAACCTGATGAAACTTCATAGCAAAGATGTGCAAAAAGTTTTGTTTTTTTTAAAATTAGTATTAAGTTTACTCCTTGTCGTCTCTAATGAGAATACATAAAAAGTAAACCTTTGGATCAGGTGAATGTCACTTACAAACTGCAGAAGATAACTTTGGTTCAAAGCTAAAAATTGGAATGAGCAGAGTGGAAAAAAAAAAAAAAAACACGTACTAAAAGCGCCGCTTTCAAAACCACTTCAAAGTCATTGCTTTGAGCGATTGAGACACCCCAGTGAGAATTCCCAATTTGCAGTAACACAGCATTAGCCACAGCCACAATTAGGCTTCCTCTGACTTGAAACGCACGCTACAATTTGCAAACAACTGTAAAAAATTACAGTTCTGCATCCCCATAGACAAAGACACAGCCTGGAAAACGGCTTGTGTTGTGTTATATCATCTCACTCTACCTGCGTCTTTCGCCCATCTGAGGATGGAGGTGACCTCATTGCCCTCTGTGGTGTTGCACTGGGATCGGACAGCAGCTGCGCTCACTCCCACCGTGCCCTCGTTGGCCTTGACCCCGCAGAGGTAAGCTGTGGCTGTCCCCGCGCTGTCCGGCACCTGTGCATTGGTGTTGTATGTCTGCAGAGATAAAGGCCGTTGACATGTCATTGGGATTCAAAAAAAGGATTGTGATCATTCTGATATGCTGGTGATGGGATGTTATTAGTTTACACATGACGCTGGGCTGATGCTTTCCATACAATATGTATGTAAAAGGTGTGAATGAGTTAAAGGACGAGGCTGGCAGTATTCTTTATTTTTCTTGTTGTCAGCAAATCCACAATCAAAACCAACTATGCATTTGTTTGTCTCTCAGTGCTTTTTGAAACCCATTTTACACTTCACGTGTCTTGCAGCAGACAAATTCCTGCAAGATGTTGAAAAGTTGTAAATGCAACCGTCTCTCTAAGACACATACGTGAGCGTTAAAACCTCCCACAGAGCACTGAACTGTGCAGGTGAGGGAGCGTCGTGAATGAGGAACCCATGATGATAAAACGTTTGGCTCGCTGATAGTTTATATATGTTTGTGTTAATTTATGTATGGTTGTTAGCTAGCTGACAGACCTGTTATTGTAACTAAACTGCTGGAGGGCATAAGACTTTGGCAGTTACCAAATAGCTTCAGCTGCAATGGAGTAGAGCCAGGAAATCAAGACGATTGGTTCAAAGGATGACAGATTTATCAGATCCGTTATCGTCTCTGTTGGCAGATTTATGATCTCCAAACAGAGATGCATATATGTGGTTAAGTGTGATTCAAAGTGTTTTAGATCTTATTTGGATTTGGGGACGCCCTGGTAACCGAATGCTTACTGTGTGATGCATGTCATACCCATCTCTCTCCCCTTGTTTCTTGTCTGCCTCCTCACTGCCCACTATCCAGTAAAGGCAAAGCAATTCCAAAAAAAAGTCTGATTTGGATTTTATCCAAATACGAGAAACTTTGGGGCTTTGACTTTCCACCCTTGTCTGTCTTTCAGTTCAACAACCCTTGGCTCCTACTGTAATAAATATTTAAAAAAAACACAACAACAACTGACAAATACTTGCCTGGATACAAGCCTGGAGCACGTGGATTGATTTTCAGCCCTTTGATAGTGTAAACAGACCGATGTTTCAACGCCACTGTGTTTTCAGAGTCAACGAGGGCATAAGGAGAAGAAGAAGCACCTGATTCAGCGGCATTTTGCTTGGAAGACATGTGGAGAAGCCCTTTCTATTTTTTGTTTTTTAAAAAAAGGCTCAGTTTATTTCCTAAAACAGCTGGCCACTGCAGTTTTCAGAAAACATTATGCAAACAGGAGTAAACAGAAGGGGTCGGAACTTTTTTTTCAACTGTGGATTAATATAGATTTGTTGCAGCAGCATTAGCCGTAAGGGGTATTTAGGCAGCAGGACAGTGTATGTAGGATTCAAAATAAACTAAAGTGCTTTTGTTCATTCAATAAGTTAGTCAATATGTTAAATCACGCAATGGCTACACAGCTAATAATCATTAGTAGGATCGATTCGTGTGTTGACAGTAAGAAAATCTAGAATATCAACTTGTACTTTTACTGATACGTATAAAGCCATAGTTGCTGATGTTTTGCAGACCTAAGGTATAAATAATAAAACTACTCTATGATGTCTGGTAGGCTTTTTCATCATTTCTGTAATATAATACACAGCCAGTATGGCATCACACTATGAATGACCTTGTTTACGGTCACAGACCTTGTCAGGAAGCCATTACTGGCAACAGTAAGATCAATACATTGCGCTATACTGTGTGACATAATAACCGACTCGGACCTTGGCCAAAGAGACAAAAGGGAACTTGTCCATCTCCAGCTGTGTCTCTTCTCCGCTCTGTCCGTTCAGCTGACCCTTCAGGATTCGAGCGGCCGTCACAGTGGGAACGCCCATCCCTTAACACCAAAAACAGGTCAACTGTTAGTATTGCATTAGTTTTCCCTCAAGGGGGGTTGACAGGATGAGCATTCACGTAACAAACAAACACTTTTCATTGTACTGATTCACTCAAATCGCGCAACACAAAAGATTTGCTTTCTTTGACATAGAAGGAGATGACTGCTGTTAGTCCAAACTAACAACTCAGTGCCAATCTGACTGACAACCTGAATGGGCCTTAAAAAAACTTCAGATACTGGCAGAACAACAAAAAGCAAAGATAAACAAAACGTTCACTTTCTAGGTCATGTAGTTAATCTATAACATGCCAGACTTGGATGATCTTAATTTACCATGACTTTCTGTTGTTTGGTTTTCTAGACTGAATGCTTTTTTTTTTTTTTATAATAAATTAGGAGAAAGCGTGTATTATACTTTTCATGTCTCGGGAAGCAATCTTTCCTCTGCCCCACGTGGGTGAATTTAATTTTCCTTGACTATTTGTTGTTTGGTTTTGTAAACTAAATGCTTGAAATTAAAGATGATCACAGGAAAGTATAAGAGCGGTAAACCACATCATTCTTGTATTGTACACAGGAAGAAAAACAAATGAGGGAACTATCCCTAAGCACATTTTTTTCCCCCCCTACGTCTTTCCTGGTAATTAATTGTTGAGAAACTTTTTTTTTTATTTTCCACTGAGACAATCATTTCCTGTTGTATCCACAGTTAAAAACAAATGTTTTTTTAAAAAAAAAAAAAATCATAAGATGCTGCCTGTTGTTCTCCAACTCCACTGACATGACCATGCATGCAGCACTGCGCAAGAATGTCATGTTGTGCCTATAGTCCAAACAGAGAGCAGGAGGCCCGATGGAGGATAAAAAGTTATTGTGCGACCAGTGAGCGACGAAGCACAAACACAAGCTCAGTGATGTGATGGCAGCACAGTTGTTTTGTGGCCCCATTATTCATTATTCACCTTGCGTGTTTGAAAAATCTCATTCATGTTCTCCTGAAATATATCCGTCCTCTATCGCATAGTTTCGGCTTAAATTAAACTGTTGGCTCTGCTGGTTTGTCCGTACTTAATCTTATCTAACAAAAACTGACAGGAAGTGCGGTCAAAGCTCTGCACTGACAATTTTTGGTCTTTAATGAGGAGCTTACTGAAAATCAAATCCCCCTGCAGCAAGGTTACCTTCTACCTTTAAGTGGACTTACGCAGCGTTTTGCTGGAATTTCATCATTTCTTGCCACACATTAGCATGTAGAGAACATGGTGTCGTGACTTACCGTCTCCAAGGAAGAGGATGAGATTCTTTGCTTTGTTTTTATTAAGATTTTGCAGGGTCAGAGCGTTCTTCAGGGTCCGCTGGGCCCACGCATTCCAAAATTTGGGATCCTTTTCTTGTTCTGTGTATTATAATAAACACGTCTCATTAGCTTTAGTTCAAGGAATCACCAGATAGATAAAGGTTTAGGTTTGTCTGTCAAAATGTAACATGTTCTATGTGAATTTGGACAGATTATGCATTGACACTGACTGTAATTTATTTAACATTTCAGTGTTTTGCAATGATCATACAAAAGTCTTATCCACTTGATCCCATATTGTGTACATAGAGGAAAAGTGTAAGCTGTATGTCACACTATGTGAGCTCTATGAACCACAGTAACAGAAACATACAATTCCACATCTACACATTTCACCAGGTTCATCTCTTGTATAGTCTTGAAAAAGGCGACGACACAAGTTGTTGCAAGACAAATCCACATCTACCTCCTGCAGGGAAGTAGGTTGAGCATTTTTTAAACAATGAATTCCTGTTATTTTCTGGTAACAATACCACCCAATGTTTTAAAAACAGGAAAACTCTTCTGAAGTTCCTGAAATGGTTCCAAGACTAACACAGGAACTTACCAGGGAATTGTGGCTTCCCCAAACTCTCCAAGAACAGACAGGCGCAAATGATGAGCAGGGCTGTCACCTTCATGTTGTCGTCTCTGCGTGGCTGACGTGTTTCTCTACACAGCCATAACATGCAACTCTGAGAAGCTGAGGAAGCCTGTCTGCCGTCGCCTCACGGCTACAAGAGGGAAAAAAAAGGACACTAGTAATTAAGTCTGTGTCATCTCGTCATACATTGACTCTGACACAGTGGTTTAATATTTATTTACTCTGTGATGGCTTGACTAAGCACACTTGATTCAGGCAAATAACACATTTCTTGCTCATGCTCTACAAATATTCACATTCTGTAAATGACCAGTATAACCGCAGGTTTGTCTTGTTGAATAGGAAACTCCACAGGAGTATTGGTTCTTTGCTTAGTGGGATCTCCTTGTGGACTTACTCCCCTCTCTCACGTCATAGGTTTCTCAAATATAGAAACAGGCCAAATAAGGTTGTTTAGGAATGGAGGCTAGAAAACAACCAACAGACTGTTTTCATGTTTTCAAAACTGTGTAGAGGAAAGACATGCCTCTGCATTATTGAACCTGGTCTCCCTTTTTAAAAGTGGATCTCTCAGCCCACCATCAGGCTTTGCATCGGAAACAAAAGCAAAGCTTCGTAAAGTTAAGCTGGAGGCCTTGCTGTGAATGTAAGTAGTCACAACGGGGGCTCCTTATGGGTCCTGGCCAGTCAGGCTTTCATCTATAATTATCCACACCCTCCTCCTTTCTTCCCCATGCTTATAGTCAAGGTCATTTTAATGGGATTGAGCTCCATAGCACCGAGAGGTTTAAGGGCCATAACAAAGCCGATTAACACTAAATGATTGACTGGACACATCCAACCATGAGAAAAGAAACTTAAGATACTGATACTTTTATCGCAAAAATCTTTTAATTCCGACAAGAGGCTTCTGATTCTTTTTTGCTGCGGTTGTGTGCAAATATTTGTGTTGTACTCTCCAAACCGCAAGCTAAGTACAACACTATATGATGATGAATGACAGCCTGTTTTGTTAGATGTGTTTACCATCAAGTCCCAGCCTGTTGTCATTTAACCAAACACGCATCATACCTTCCCAGTGCTCTTACTGACTATAATGAAACTCCTTGCAAAGATCACCTCATCATCAACACCTCCAACCGCTTGCTCAGGCTGCCAGGCTGCACCATCTGGTTTAATAAGAAACAGGTAAGACTGAACCAACCAGGACATAAAAAAAAGAAGCACCTCCACCAATCAGATAGACATTGATGGATATTACAACAAGGTACAGCATTAATTAAAAATGCCAGAAGCTACACGCTTTTACCATTCCTCAGATGCAGTGGGCCAGTTGTGCTCAGCGGCATCAGAAGTTGCCAGGTCCACCCAGAGGCAGTGAACCGGCCAGTCTGCAGGTGAAGAAGCAGAGAAGTGCCACCACCGCTACCAGCAGGATGGCAGACAGGGCAGTGGTCAGTAACACGTGAAGTCCCGCTTCAGTCATGGTGTCACCGAGCACTGGACTGCACCAGCGTGCCCAAACCAAACTGGTTTTTTAGATAGAGAGCAATAGTTTCAGCCCACCCTCCTCAGCTCTATCCTGAGCTGCTGTTTGAGCCTGAGGCAAGTGTTACTTCACTCGGGTCCTCTAGCAAGTAGACGCATTGGACGCAAGGATTAAGATTTTAAACTGTGCTCAGAGCTGTAGGGCTGACAGGCAGGCAGAGGCTCACCTCAGGTGATCCGGATTTCTGTGTGTTGAGTCTTAGTTATTGACTATGTTGTCTTCCACTGTGTGTGATAATTGGTTTGATAAGCCAATTATCACACATAGGAGTGTCATGTCTCATTCTGTTAGGTCGGTTAGTCAAGTTAATGTCTTGTTTTGTAAGCCTTTTTTTTTTCCAGTAGAGTTATGTTTTGTTGACCTCTTTTTAACTCTTTTGACCTCTTTCACTTAACTAAGTTATCTCTATTTATTTGTATTTCTTGAATCTTTGGGGGGAAAATAAAACCCAATTTTGAAATTTAAACCTGTGTTTCCTTGTGCTTTGATTGCTTGGCCAATGACACTACTGTTTGTGTGGATATTTATTAGCTAAAAAACTGAATTCATCATTACTCTTCCAACAACTGATTTCATGGGGTTGCACTACTATAAAGTAGAGTCTCCCAAAAGTTTTTCATGTCCAAAAGCCCTCAAATAGATCTGCAAAAGTCCACACCACGTCTGAAATTCTGTCCTTAAAAAAAACCCCATGTGAGATATACGTACAAACATGGCATTTATTGTAACTTCCAAAACATTAAGGGGTTAAAGGGAATTAAAGGAAAACTCATGAACCTAAAGAAAGCACGTGTACAATCTCCCACTTCCATGATTTACAGGTCACAATCAGGAATTTGCAACATCAAATCCTGTATAAATTAAATAAAACTATACTTCTGAATCCCATCAAGGACCAGTATTTAATCCCTACTGAAAAACAGGATTCACAAAAGACCTGCTCTCGGTGCAACAGTTGATCAAATACCCCTCTCTTCCAAAATCTACAGTTAAAGGATAAACTCGCAGGAATACTAAGAGCGGATGCTGAGAGGAAAGATGCCAAAAAAAAAAAAAAAAAAAAAATACAAAAAAAAATACACGATTCCGACGGCACGTTTCTCCAAAAGCAACCTGTTTTGTACAGAACAAGACAAAAAAAAGTTGTATTGTAGTTTTACTTACTACAAGTATCGTTCCGGAGCAGAAATCTAACTCCAAATGTGCGTGCAGTTCATTCAGTCCTTCACCTTGAAATGTGTGTCCTTGTCGCTGCTCTCTCGGTCCTTTTTATGAGGCCACAGTTGTTCGACTGTTGCTGCGGGGGCCTGAGAATAGAGGTCTGTATCCCACGAGGGAGAAAAAAAAAAAAAAAAAACCTTAGAAATAACGATGCTGTGCAGCTGCAAGTGGAGTACATGAACCGAGAGCTCCGCCTGCCTGACGACCGATGCACTGCTGCAAGGACAGTACTGAATACTGTGTCCATTGACTGTATAGAAGTATTTATATACAGAACAAAACAAAACTCCATTACAAAAAATACTAGTTTCAAATGTTTACTGAAGTTAAAAATAACGACACAATTGTTTACATTTAACATTTAATTTGCACATTAATAACATATCTGCAATTTGCACCATGCACATTTTACATTTAATTTATTAATTATTTTTATTTAGTATAGTAGTCTACCTATCTATAAAATGTGGCCTGCTTAAAGTAGGCTATCAAAAGTAAAAGTAGTCATTTTACAACATAATGTGTCCTCTATATGTCATAATGTGAAAAGGTTCACTAAGTCCTGGTTCCCAACATTAATATTGTTTTTGTGTGTTAAATCATTCATTTCAGTCTAATTTTTCTGTTAATTTCAGTCATGTTGCGCAAATGTAATACAGTTGAGTATGTTGTGTTTCACAGTGTTATACTTTGTTGAAAGGCTTCAGTCCTGTTTTTTTTGAGGGTTGTGATGGTAGCGCAGATCGTCTGATTAATCAGTGGTAGTGACAACAGGTGTGCATCATCAGCTGCGCTCAATAGTGAGTCACTAGGCTCTGGGAAGTTGAGGTGGAAAGGATAAAACTGTTCTGTAGTAAATGACATTGTGTATTTGGTGCACTCGTAGCTGTGTGTGTAATCATAGGAAATTGTGATTGTCAGCAGTAACAGAAGTTTAGAAGTTATATTTTAAGGCTTGATATCAGTCTTGCTCACTCGATGGTAACCTGAGCAAATGATACATTCCAGTTAGGTGAGGCTGAGAAGGTAAAAGGCCAGTCGCTGATCAGTTGAGATGGAGTAGGGAAGAGAGTAGGTGGCAGCTTGCTGTGAGGCTGCAGATTTTATTTGTTTGTTGGCATGGCTTTAAGTTATTTTTGTAAAAATTCCCAGAGTTCTCAGAGCTTCTGTTTCATTCATAGTTTTAATAATAAATATCACTTCTTGAGCCTGCTGACCTGCTTCTTGGTAACATCCCTTTAAATGTTTCCAGTGCCAAATACCATCCTCTGCCTTTTATATGGGGTGGTGGCATTACACATATATTATAACACTGGACTATAATTACTGATAACATGTAGTGCTATACATAGATTAAACAGTTTAAGGGAAATCAAACTTTAACTACCTTATATAAAACAGTTGCATGTAGTTTATTTTTTTAATTTAGTGTTTATTATATAAGGACAAGTACGTAGTATTTATAGCCTATACTACTTTGCAATACCAGTCCAGGGACTGGCCTTTAAAATACACAAAACTCAAGAAAATACATAGAGAACAACAAAATACAACATTTTGAAAAGAAATGTGTGTGAATGCTGACAACTGAAATAACTTGCAAAGCATTGCTGCAAATACAACACACTCGTTCAGCATCCCCATCTCTACAACTTTGCAGAATTTGGCTAACATGATATATTACATTTAAGAGATATGACAGTTAATAAGTAGTATGGTGGTGTTTTACTCATGACCACAAGGTGGGGGCATTGGTGCCATGATTCAGTATGTCGTACAGATTCTCATAGAGAACTTGTGTACCAAGTTTCATTTTATTAAAGACAACAGAATTGCAGAAATATCATGTTAAAATGTTACTTTACTGTGGGTATAATTATATCAAATGTTACACACTTGTGCAGTGTGGCTTTATGTACAACATTCCCAAATTTGGTTGCAATCCAATTTAGCATTAGAGAGTTCTGGCCCGTTGAGGGCATCATCCACACCTTCAAAAGTTTGGCAACCAATTACAGACAAACAGTAGGTGACACCCAGAAATGAACTCATAAGTTTTGTCCAGGGTCATCTAAATGTGGTATTTACCAAGTTTGGTGAAGATTACATGAAATATGTGCCAACAGAAGCAAAAAATCCTAAGTGGCAGATAATATTTCCAGGTGTAAATGGGCATGGCCTATATCAGTTGAATCAGCATTGTCCAAGGAACACACTCTGCAAATATTGTTTTGATACGCATCACGGTTTGTGAGTTATGTAAAAAACATAATAACTGACCACATGATGGCGCTGCTGGTCCATGTAGTATGAATATTTTAGCACTTAAAGTTTTTGAGATACCACCTTGCGAACATTCCTCCCATGGACTTTCTGTCATGGACTCTGTGTTTTCGGACTTTTTGTGTTTTGGGGTTTTTGGTTTTGTTTGTTGCAGATGAGAGATTACAATGTTGCTTAGGTATTTGAGTTGTATTCATGTTTATTCTGTGGTAGTTCTATGCAGGTCGGTTTATTATGAAGAGTTTTGTGTTTTCTGGGTTTGGGGTTTTTTGCCCATCTGCCCTGTATCATAAATAAACCTGTTAGCCTGATTGCTCGCAGTAATCACACTAATCATCAGCCTTGACCTACAGTATTATATACACACATGCTGACATTCACACAGTTTAGACATGGGGATGAAAGGATTGTTTTTAGTACAAAAGTTAAGAGACATTACAGCACCATAATGTAAAGCTGCCCGTTCTCTTCTACTCTGTATCTAGTGATCATTACTGTCTGTCTCTCACCCCTCCTCTCCCTTCCCCACTCTCATTTGGAGACCCACTAATGTTCTGTTCATTTTCTTATATGAATAGATAATGGGCAAAAAGCAAATCTCTTCATTTGCATGAAACACGATTAAAAAAATGTAAGTAAATTAAATTAAAACCTAGGATTTTGGGTCAAAAAGATGATTGATGAGATAGGAAACAAGACAAATGAAACATTTCTGTGACCCTTTCTGGCTTTTTACAATTATTTGCAGTTATATTGTAAAATAAAGTTTTACCTGTGAGGAATCTTTGCCAGAGTGTCAAGGAAGGTGATAAGAGACAGACTCAGAGACTACTAAATTAAATCAAGCATACTCAAACTCACCTTAACACAGCTACACTGACATCCTCTTTCATTTCTGCTTTTTCTCAAACCAACAGCTCTTCCTTTAAATAGGCCCTCCAATCTCTCTAGGCAGAACCATATTCCTAGGAAGGATGTCCTTTCCCTTATACCAACAACTGATATATAACAATGTCACTTGTATCAGTTAACATTGTTTACACACACATCAACACACAGCATAGCCATACCATAAACCAAAATAAATACAAATAACATAAATACAAAACCAAAGATTTAACTAAATGAAATTAATACCCCCATACTTGGTATAACCATAGACTGTATAAAAATATGGACGTAGTTACCATGACGTCACCCGTTGGTTTCTGAAGAGCGGTTTTGAGGTTCAAAGTGAGCCGCTCCGGCCGTCGCCATCTTGGCAGTACGTGACGCTGCCTAACTCCCAGCCAATCAAAAATGGACAAAGAGGCGGGCCGAATGGCTGAAACAAGCCACTTAGCGGCTGGCGGACCTGTCACTCAAAGCAGCCATGTCCTTCATTATGCATAAGTTTACGGCTTAATAAAATTTAAACGGGTGAGTTATAGTACAGTTGTCATGAAAGGGAAAATTAGCTATAGAGACCAAAACCATTTTTTGTACTAGGCTGTAAACATGTTTATTTCTGCTGTAAAGTTGGGCATTTTAACATGAGGGTCTATGGGGATTGACTCGCTTTTGGAGCCAGCCTCAAGTGGCCATTCAGGGAACTGCAGTTTTTGGTACTTCTGCATTGGCTTCATTTTTCAGCCCCAGAGGTTGCCGTTTGGGTATAACACATATATATTATTATTTATATTATATTATAATATATTCTCTTTATACGTCCATGGGTATAACCCATGACATCTCTGGCGATTTCAGCAAGTCTTAAAATCAGGAAGTGGTCCAGTGCCTCCCAAGCCTCCAGGAACAGCGCCGGGATGTGAAGTCAATTTGACATAGAGGCCAAACTGTGTAATTACAACGTCACGTGATGCTATTGGGCCCAGAAAGACTTTTCCCCAGAGACTTACATTGTGAAAGAGATGTCTGTAAATCAGCAGATTTTTTTGTTTCGTGAGCCGCACAATCAAATTGTTTCATCCCCATTCAAGTTAGCAGGAGGGCTAAACCGGAAGTAGCTGGCTCAGTCGGCAAAGTCACTAGTGTCCGTGCTCTATGGGGCCAACCATGGATGTATAAAGAGAACTGAATACAGCGTCAGAGGCGGGGCCCCGTTCATTCCTATGAAAGTTGCTCAGAAGAAGTGGAACTTCTTCTGCATTAAGAAGATGTATGAAGAGTTTTCTGTATACATCCATGGGCCCAACAAATGCAGAAGCAATGCAGAAGAAGTGGAACTTCTTCTGCATTAAGAAGATGTATGAAGAGTTCTCTGTATACATCCATGGGCCCAACAAATGCAGAAGCAATGCAGAAGAAGTGGAACTTTTTTGGCTTCATGCGCCACTGAGCAACTTTCATGGGAATGAACGGGGCCCCGCTTCTGACGGCTGACGCTGTATCCAGTTCTCTTTATACATCCATGGTGCTTCCCCCTGTTGTCTCCTGGAGAGCATGGTGGATATATGGTAAGTTACAACATAAGTGAATCTATCACTCAAGAAACTCAGCACTTAAATCAATAAACAATAAATAATGACTTAAATAATTTTCTGAAGGCCAAAGGGAACTTCTTCAAATGTTTTGTCCGATCAACAGTCCCAAATCCCAAGATATTCAATTCACAGTGATATAACATAAAGAAAAGCAGCAAATCCCCATATTTAAGAATCTGAAACCAACACATTTTTTGGCATTTTTTTCTTTAAAAAAATAGTGAAACAATTATATAAAATTAAAAAATAATTGCTGATTTATTTTCTTCCCATCAAGTTTATCAACTAAACATTGTAGCATTGTAGCTCTACTTCAAACCCTGCCCATATTACATTTTTGACATTTTTATTTGGCCATAAACTAATCAAAAGTTCATATTCATGTGTTTGGTGCAAATCTAGGACTAAAGAGGCCTAAATCACCTGACTCACCAGAAAGCAGCTATTGTATTGGTATGTCAGATAAATAGTTAAACTTCGTATTTAAAAAGTCACTTAAGCATTGTGAAGTCCTTGTTAACTGGAAATGGGTGAATACAGACAGCTGAAACGAATCACAAAGCATTGCTGAAAATGCAGAAATCTGAATTTTTAATTTTTTTTAAAAAAGCTGAAAGCTCAAATGCATTTTGTCAGCATTTACACTAATGACAAACCCCAGATCATCCATAATGCATCATATTTTACAAATTGATCTGTTTTGATGTTAAAGTCAAGTTAATATGGAAAGTAATTAAAACTGGGTTCCAGTAGTCAGATAAATGTAGTGAAGTACAATATTTCTGAAATATAGTGAGAGTAGCCTGAAATGTAAGTAAAGTAAAAGTAGCTAAACTTGCAATTAAATAGCCTAAAGTACTTGAGGAAAATGTACTTACTTCCACCACTGCTAACTAATTCACCAAATATATAGCCTATAGCATTGGGATTTGTTTTAAGTACCAGTAACTTATTTATGATAAAATAATTATTTTATATGACCACATTTTCTTTATTAAATCCTCAAAAAATTGGACAATATTAATGCAGTAATTTCATATTGTATGTAGGCTATATGGAGTGATTGGCAAACTGACTTATCTAAAATATAGGTTGTCTCCTGCTTACTTTGGATTCTTTGGATGTGACTGTACACCAAGAGCTGCTTTTGCTCCTCACAGTTGTAGGTTAAACTGAGATGAGCCTCCTCAAGTTAAACCATCATTATGTGGGCTGAAAATCTGTAACATTGTTTAATTAACTGATAGTTTTTCCTCCTTACGTTCCCACCCTACAACCTAAATGGCGAAATTAATCAATCAATCACCACTCTAATAACCTGGGGGTCTACTGTCTGCTTCTATACTGTCAATATTTGTTCAGAGCATTTAATGGTCTGCCTGCCTAGAAAATCAATATTTACAGAACAGAAGCAGAAAGTCCAAGAAAGGGCTGTGAGCAGAGTGGAGATTCAGATCCAATACAGTACCAATACAGCAATATAAACATTACAACTGCATTACAAGTAAAAGTCCTGTATGAAAAATCCTACTTCAGTAAAAGTACATAAGTATTAACAATATATATATATATTAAGTATATATATTGCAGTAAAAGTAGTAGTTTAGTCCCTCTGACTGATATATTATTATATATGACATCATTAGATTATTAATACTGAAACATCACTGTGTAAGCAGCATGTTACTGTTGTAGCTGCTGGAGGTGGAGCTAGTTTGAACTACTTTATATACATTTAGCTACTTTAGTCCAGTGGTTCCCAATGTAGGGGTCGGGCCTCTCCAAAGGGTCACCAGATAAATCTGAGGAGTCATGAGATGACTAATGGGAGAGGACAGAAGAAAAAACAAAATTCTGATACACAAATCTGTTTTCAGTTTTTGGACTTTTTCTCTGATCTTTGATTTTTGGTGAAATATTGGATCATTTTAACATTTATTGAAATGAAACCATGTGAGAGGTTTAGAGAGAAAAAATCACTATTTGGTAGAGCTGTTAACAACTCATGGACATCTGAAATGTGACCCGACTACACACTGCTTTCTGTAAGACGTCAAAAGCCAGAAAGGTTGGAAACCACTGGTTTCATCTTAATTTATTTATTTTTTATAATTTTGTTATTAATTATTTTGTCAAATATTCATCTGAAAAGTGACTAAAGCTGTCAAATAAATGTAGTAGAGTAGAAAGTACAATATTTCCCTCTGAAATGTAGTGGGGCGGAAGTATAAAGTAGCATAAATTAGAAATACTCAAGCAAAGTACAAGTACCTCAAACTGTACTTAAGTACAGTACTTGAGTAAAATAGGCTACTTTCCACCACACTGAAAAGCTAGCATTAACTGCTTTTCAGGTTAAAAGTTAAATTTGCAGTTAGTAACCGTTAGCAGCCGTTAGTATCCATACAATGGAAATATACAGTCAATGGGAAAAACCAGTGCTCAAGTAACGGTACCATGGTGCTAAAGGCTTTACTTTGATGACTAACCATATTTGACATATTGGGACATTAGCTGGCTAGCAGATCAGTTTATATTAATATCAGCAATTGAACACACACCATAGTAATTTTTCATTGTTTTCTTGGGGTGAGCGCCTGTAGGTTTAAACTGATTCTACCGTTAAGTGATGTGGTGTATATCAGTATTAAAAATACTAAACGTTGACTATAAAATGTACTACTCAGATTGTCATAATACTGCCCACTGCCTATATTTAGTGTTGTTTGGGGTTTTTTTTTAGAAACGTTTACACGAATACGAGGATTTCCGGTGTAGCGGTTAAGCGGAGAAAGTCTCAGTGGGACGTGAACTATCTTGACAGTGCAGCGGAGTCTCTTTGGTTGTTTTAGTTGAGGCTCAAACACTGTCCCCGGTCAGAAAGCACAGCGGAGTCACAGCAGCTGCGGCGGCGGCGGCTGAGGACCATCTGATTGCAGAGTAAGTACATTGTATGTCCTCTGATAGTAAACGTTAATCTCATTTACCGAAAAGAAAACCATTAAAAGTTAAAATAGCTTAAAACGTGTCATCTTTCTGGGACTGACACATCACATCATATGTAGTCAGTCCTACTGTACGCTGCAATGGATTACTACAGGTTTGTTTGCGGTTGTTGACATGAAAGTAAATGTTTTTTTTTCCCTAACTAAATTTCCCAGTAAACATCTGTAATTCTGTGGTTATATTTGTTATAAAACTACACTGTGCAACGTTGGCTATATAGGGACACTCACATGAAGTTCAGTGACCTTTGCAGCATTGTTTAATCTGTTTTATAACTCTATTTTCCAACCTTTAATTGAGGTTTTGCTGCTATACAGTAAGTCTGCCTTATGAAATATGTTTACTTTCCTGTCGTTTTTCACTTAGTCATATCCAGTAAGAATTTTGAAACTCATGAGGTTTCCTCATCTGAGCTGTTCACATTGACTCAGAGTGCTTTCAGTGAGCTTTATAGTCAACATCAAACTACCTCTACCACCTCACAGACTAATATTTCAATCATTTTCAGTGACCTGCATAACAATTTAGATTGCATGAAGAATAAACAATACACCAGCTGTAACCTACCACATCATAGCCAGGATTACACTGTTGCCGCAAAGCTGTGCATTGTTTGTTTTGCTTGATTTAATGTTTACAGTGGCATGAAATTAATGTTTACTTTCACTGTCAAAATGTTTGCCTGTGAGTTCATTTATCTTACAAGGTCTCAGAGAGGGGGGGGGAGGGGGGTTGTAAGCAATGACCTAAAAGAGATCATCAATAAAGAAAGTTTCCTGGAGCAAACAGTAGGTTTCAACATGACCCATGCAGCGTAGAAAACAGATAGCAGATGCAAAATGTCATCAACTGGTTTGTTAGAATAAATTTTTTTTCTGAAGTAAACAATTATGCTTGGCCACACAGGCCTTTCCCGAAAACACATAACAAGCTGTCATTTTGTTAAACTAATAAAAGGATGAAGAAAGAGAGGGGGGGAAATGTAAGGGAAACAAGATTTTATCCTGCTTTATTATGTGTGTATTCCATCTCATGAAGCCATTAAAATGCCAAAAGCGCGGTACTATAAATTGAAACCTATTGACCCTTTTTTACTGTGCATGCATGAAACATGAGGGACACCTATCGTCAATTGTACAAGCTACAGCCTGAGTGATGGATTAGTTTAATAATGTTACACAGCTCTGGATGGGTTGCACACAGGGAGCTCGGTCTACTCTGCAGTTATTCGTTACCCAGGTGTGAGTGTGCTGCAGGGCGCCATAACAAAAGCAGGAACAGGTAATCTCCTGTTATCTGCCTCTGCCTCGGCTGGAAACCTCATTGTAAGCAAGCTTCCAATGTGCCACTCCTTTAATTCTGACTTTCCATAGAGGAAAATCTCAATAGGAGCTCTTCTCATTATAATCTACAATTATTTTTAAATATCATTAAATGGCATACATTCCATCATGTCATATTTGACTGTACTGTGCGTGCCAGCTTGTGTGACTGATTAAGCATCAAACTTTGGCTGTTTTTGAGTAGATAGGGCGCATGACGCTGACACAAGACCTGACTGGATGATATTTGATCATTGCACATACGTCAGAGCGCCTGAAACGTGCACAGAAGAATGACTTAGAGTCCTCTGTCAATAAGGAATCTGAAGAATTTAAGAGCTGCAGCCTGTGTATTAATAACCACGCGAGAGAAAATGCATGCAACAGTGCACATGCATGACTAAAAATAAACCCAAAGTGTTATGATTTTGGTAAAAGTCTTTCAGCTTATTGTAACAATCCTACTCCAGAGCATGGTGGGAAAAAAAGTCGATTGCTTAGGAAAGTAGCTTTGTTGTTGGAACGCTTCTTTATCAGGGTGTTTTCTGCAAAGGAAACATCTCTGAGCTGTGAAAGGAAGAAGTATCCAGAGCTGTCTTGACGTCAGAGGTCAAGAGCTAAAGCCTGAGCCAACTCTGGTTTATCTGTAAACTTCAGGGAGCCCACACTGGGGGGACGAAAAATAACGTATAAGAGCTGAACTGTCTCCAGGCTGCATCATTGAATGCGTACACGTTGAGTCATCGTCCCAATTTATTTGCTTCATGTGATACGGGAACATACAGACAGCTTATATACACACACACACACACACACATAAGCACATACTGTACATGGCACAGGGTCAAAACCTCACATATAGGTCGAGGGGTGCAGTACATGCTAACAGATTGCACGTGTCCAGTAAACAGTCGCAGTGTGTGCAACCCAGTTTACCTTCAGGTGACGGTCTGTTTGTGCTGTGCTGGTTTAATCTTGTCGTGGGCAGAAGTGTGGTCGTGTTTGCATTTGGCATCATGGTATTCCTGGAATGTTTTGACAACCTCAGCAATCTCCACTGGGACTCACTTAAAAAAAATAACTGATAGTTTTAAGCCTTAAGAGGAAGTCTTGCTGTAGTTGCGATTTGTGGGTCATATTTATGTTACAGGAAGGTCACGAACGCGGTCAAAAGTGAAAAGCAGAAGTTAGGCGTACGTGTAGTCACACATGTATAGTAAATCGTCAGAAAGGATATAAAGCTCTTAATTGTCGGCTTGTGTTTTGCGTCAAATGTTTAATTACTGTTCTTCTGTGGTCTTAAACCACATCTAGAGCTGGAATCTGACTGGTTTACCATGGCGGTTGACTGAGCCTTTCTTCAGATGCAAAATGTGTTTACTGCCGGCTTACATCAAGCACGCCTGCAAATCACCTACAGTCTCCTTCCTTCCTCTACTGTACTTTATGTTTTGTCAGCATTATTATTTTTACACTACTCATCTTTTCTTTTCTTCTCTTTTTTTTTTTTTGCTCTACAAATTCTTGTCCTGTTCTCATTTTTCTCTTCAGAAATAAACCGTCAAACACTGTGCGCTACAGTACATGCAGCACCCAATCCCAAACACAAACACACTCCAGTTATTCTTGGAGGAATGCCTCCACGCTACAAATAATTGTCTGGTTTTGCAGGATCAGTGACGAATTACTGACGCATGTTTGTGGTTTACAGCCTCGCTCAAAGGCCGTGGCCTCCCGTCCTTCCAAGAATCGTGGGATACTAACCTCTCATAGTATTAGCTTTTCTTAAGGAATACTTGTTGGGACACAATGGTGAGATCTGCTACAAACTGTCCAGAACGGGCCTTGAACACCATTTAGAATGAGGTCTGAATCATTTTCTATTCTCAGATGGCTCCCGCTTGCCACTTAATGTGACTTGAAGAAAGTTCAGGACATCAACATGAATCCCTCAGCACTTGCAGGATACAGTTTTTGCTGATTACCTCACATTTAGATCATTTATAAATGAGTCATCACATCAAGGTACAAAGATTTGTAGGCTTATTTCCTTAAGAAATGGTTTATAGGCCTATTAGTCAGAGAATGTGATTAACAGGAAAGGGAAGGCGGTGTTGTCATTGAGCATTGATTCAGCTCCGGGGGGTGCCGGAGGGGGGTCAGTCTGTGTGGCAACATGTGCGATTTCTGCGAAGCACATCTGCACAGAACCCAATGCCAGGAAAGGGTTCAAAAAACAGTAAATGTGCGCTGAGGAATGTGTGTGTGTGTGTGACAACAACAACGTCTGTGCCAGCACCCTGCATTGTGAACCGAGGCGGACCATATCATTAAACGAAAAATATTTTGACCTCAGCTTTTCTGGAGCTCTTCCAGTTTGACAAACTCGGTAAATATCCGTTGTTTTGTTAAATGGAACAGCTGTAATCCTTTCATGAATTGTAGGTTAAATATTGATGATGATGAAATGGTGTTGAGGGAGAGAGAGAGAGAGAGAGAGAGAGAGAGAGAAGCAACCAAACATCAATATCTCCATTTGGTCCTGTTTGCTTCCAGCTATAGGTCATTTGACACCATTTATGTAATTGAAAGTGTCCTAAAAACATTTGGTGGCCTCCCCCTCCTCCTCCCTTTGTGTCTCTCTGCATCCCTCATCACTTAAGTTCTCCATCTTTTGTCCCATCGGGCCTTTTATAAGCTGATAATGTCACTCGGCTGCCGGCTGCTGGGCTTTAACAGAGTTTACCAAACACACTGGCGCAGGAAGGGTTTTTTCTGTAATGTTTGTTGTCGTTGTAGAGTTAAGGTAAGGATTAACAGCAGCTCTCTCTCCTCCTGGTGTTACTGCGTTCGATTTGCAGAATCTTGCCTATTAGAAAACAAGATTTAACAGGAATCTGTGCTCTTGGTTTGCCTGGAATTCTCTGGAATGCTTGTGGTGGGATGATGATTTTTCCTCTGTGGGATGTTTACATGAAACAAGGGTGAAATAAAATAAAGCGTGGGTCCACAACTGGGTTGCCTTCTGTCAGTGTTTACAGGAACATCTAATTTGTCTTTATCAAGTAAACATTTATATTCAGTCACATTGTGTTCAGTGGATTTTAAACATGGGAAGATGCAAGTCAGAGCATGACGTTAAATGTCCAGAATTACAGAGAATGAGGTACTGATAGAGCAACATGAGCTCCTCAGCTTCCCTTTTTAGCATCTGGCTACACATCTGATATAAGTTCATACTATTTAAGTTGGCAAAAATACAGTCGGGATTCTTTCTTTTCAGTTACCTCTGTGTGTGTATCACATTGTGTTGAGAATTCAGTCAGGAGTGCGCAGTGTCATGCTAACAGACAGGTTAATCATTGCCGTCCTCATGGTGCCGGCACTGGGGTGTAAGAAAATCAGATGCAAACTAGCCTCAAACAAGCGTCAAATGTCAGCTTTAACGATGCAGGTCAACTGGTGTCAAAGGGACATTTATTTTGTTTTAAGCCAAATCAGGAATTAGTTTCACAAGCACAGTAGATTATTTACAACTGAAGTTTGATGAGATGAAAAATATGAATTTTGTATTTATCGGTTGATTGTTCAATTTAAATACTTTCCTGTGTTTTAAACAAACAACATCAAAAAGCGTGAATACTGTACGTTGAGCTTGAAGGTTCGTTATACACGGTTCCTCAAAGTTCACACAGCAGTGTTGTAAGAACGTGGTGGTGTATCATGTGAGATTAAGTTGTTGTCTGTTGTTAGTCGATATTTTTGGTCAAGCCGCAGGTTTCGGTCTTTGTGTTTGGTTTGTTTCACATTCAGTTCACAGATTGTATCTTTAAATGCTTTACTGGAACAGGCCAGTTTCTGTATTAGTGTTATTTATTTTTTGAACTGAAAAGATAGGTCAGTTGTTTGGGTAGTTGATCACCTGAAAATTAATCAGAAACAATTCTGATGATCAATTAATCTTGTAAGTAAGTTTTTTTTTTAAAGCAAAATGCTAAACTTTAAATATTGGTTTGCATATTTGCAGTAAAACATTCTACTCTATGTGCATCTATGATAATACATCAGAAAATAAGATTGTTTTACACGAATTAACTTGAATTTTGAAAAGATACGTACATTTCTACATCGTCGGATGGATGTGAAAGTCACTATCGGTGACGTTTGGAAGTGTATGAATGCGTTGACTAATGTGAGGTTCGTGTTGTCAGTGTAAAACAAAACCAAAAAAGGTAATGCAAAAAAACACACAAGGCTCAGAGAGTGGGGAAGAGATCAGAGAACTGGAATCAAAGCAGGCGGCTTAACTAAGTTCTGGGACACTGGCCAGGTGTTCCCAGTTAGTACTCAATGGCACCTCGGCTCCACCCGTCCAAAGACCTGCTACGTACCAACACACACACACAACAGGACAAAAGGGAGAGAGAGAGCGAGACACTGGAGCTGTCATAAATGGATGTTTGCTTATTAATTGTAACATCTGGTGGTTTCTTATTAAACCTATAGCTTTTATATTAAATTAACTTTAAATACCTTTCAATAGTCTAACTCATTCTTGCTTTTAATAAAGAGAAAACAGTTTAAAATGCAGTGTTTGGGATGGTGTGTTAGTGGCCGTGCGGGTGAGGGGTTAAACAGGAGGGGAACTGACTGTCATGCCTATCAGGTAACGGTTACCATGGGCAGCGACTACAAGCATGTAGTAGGAGGAGGGTGTTTTTTTTGTTTTTTTTTTCTGGGCTCCTCCCCCGAGTGTATCATGTCCTATAGAAAAGACACAGGGTGTGAACTACAACTCTGAGGGCCCCTCCCTAAATCTAAGTGAAACCACATTTGGGAATGCATACACACACACACACACACACACACACACACACACACACACACACACATACGTAATCACACACATGTAAGTTGCTCAAGTCACTGCTCCTTCCTGTTTTTCACTACTTCCGTCTTCTCTCGTGCCGTGTTTGCATAGACTGGGCTGAGAAGGAAGTCCAGGAAAAAAAAAAAAAAAAAGAAGTTTGCCCACAAAAGAGGAAAAGAGGACCCATGAGGAGAACTTACAAGGATTTTCGTGAGGAGTGTGTTGTTGGTGTCGTGACGTTTGCCAGACGCCATGGGGGCTATTAGAGGTGTTGTTAGGGTTGAGGGGACCATAAAAGTGCCTTGGAAGGGAGAGGACTGACACATTCTTTGATAGTCAACTCAGTGTATGAGTGGAAGAGCTCCAACCAGACAAACCAGATTCCTCCTGATGGATTTTAGAGGGAAACCCTACCCTGAAGCCTCGGAGACTGCCGAGGAATAGACGTCACACACACACACACACAAACATTCTCTCACACACCTCAGTGGGAGAGCGGAGGGGCTAGAAGGAGCATGGAAGCACTGAGAGAGTCTTTTCTGCATTTGACTTTTCAGATGTCAACGTATAAGAGAGCCACGCTGGATGAGGAAGACCTGGTGGATTCCACCGGTGACGAGATCTACCCATCATCACCCATGCAGGTAAACAAGATAAACGCCCTGTGCTAAAAATAAACTAATGGCTTTGTGACTTTGCTGTAGTATTA
Organism: Thunnus thynnus; assembly: GCF_963924715.1. Lineage (NCBI taxonomy): Eukaryota > Metazoa > Chordata > Actinopteri > Scombriformes > Scombridae > Thunnus > Thunnus thynnus. Next base: position 10,248,030 of record NC_089520.1, read on the forward strand.
TTATTATTAGAAAATAAGTAAAGGCGTTTTAAGATTTCACTCCTTATGAAAACTGACACTGCTGTCAGGATTAAAGCTTGCCTTTGCAAAAAATGTCAACAGCTTGAACTGCAGATGAACTATTTTTGTGTTATCATGAGTGCCATCTTGAAAAGTGTTAATAAGACATTAGTCGATGAAACCAGCAAAACACATAAAGAAATAATTCAACTAAAAATGTGGCAATCAATAAAACCCTTCTCACAGCATTAAACCCATCAGATGGCGTTTTCTGCTGAAACATTTCACATTTTACATTCTTGTATGTCCATAATTTGTTGGTTTTGATCTGTTGGCTAATGTTTGCAGTATAATACAAAGTGTTTTGTTTCCTCTCGTTGAAAGACAACACGTTTCTTTGGACACCTAAATTTCAAAAAGCCTTCCTAATATGTTACAGAGGCCAACCTGCTAAACAGATGCTTCATGTTGAACAGTGAAGCTTGACATGCAGAGGCGAGCTAGTAGTAATAGTTGTAGTGTATTTGCTTTACTGCTAATGCATAATTAAGTGCTCACTTGGATAACAGAGGGATGAAAAAAATAAGCTATGGGATGATGATGTTAAGTGTTCTCCACACTGGTATAAGGGATAAAAACTACATTATTACAGTTAATGCAGTTATTTTTGTCTGTACCATTTACAATGATGTTACTCAACCGTCCTTTGTTTTACACGGCTTGTTTATTATCACTCATGCGGTGTACAATATGTGTGTCGATGTCTGTTGCTGCACAGTTTACAGACCCTACAATAAACCTCATTCTGTGGTTTGTGTAGAATCAAGCTCCTTGAATTAAACTCTTGTTTTGTCAGAGATGTAGGTCATTTTGCAGATGGTGGCACACAATCCACTATTTAAAAACATTGACATTTCTTTTAACAAAGGAATGGCTGTCACTGAATATAAGCCCAACACACGTAACTGTTGTTTAATGAGTCATTATACTGTAAGACCTTAATAATCTTAAATCCTTTATAATTGTGATGTTTCTGATCAAATAATCTGAATTTCTACTAATAAACCTGAGAATACAAATGCTTTGTTAAACATCAAACTGTACACATCCAGATGCACCAGGCTGCTATCATTTAATCCATCCTAGAATAAGTATTACATCAAAATTCATATTAAAACGTGCTTTAGTAATCTCTATTAAATTGTCTCACAGTGTTTTCTGTTAGTGTATCTGTTATTTAGGGTTGTAAAAGATGGCGCAGCAAAACAGTGTTCTCTAGAATCTCTGTTCAGTCTTTTAAAGGCGGTTTCTTCTACTTCTGAACGTCAGAACAAGGCGCTGAGACCCCTTAGCAAAGCCATTCCTTACATACTTTATTTGACCATAAATATACCTGAAGAGCTCAAACAGAGTGCTTGAATTCAAGACTTTGACATGAGTCTCCCTTCATCGTTTTGCAGTGGTTTTCGGAGTAATAAAATGCGGTTTCAAGAGACTGCAATGAAGTACAGATGGAAAGTGCAAAGGCTTGGCAGTGGGATTTTCTCAATTACACTTAGAAACAGGGTTTAGGTCCAAACCAACCCAAAAAGCTGAGCTCCTGGGATTAAGAAGCCACTGAGGCTTTGGCATTTGATTTGGTCACATTAAGTTTGACTGTTGAACTCTCATCTTAGCTAATAGCAGAAAACTGGATCCTTATATACACTTCAGGGGTAATTGACTTCCACAGGATATATGTGAGGTCTAAGATCTGGCATTTATTTACAGTGGGGATACTCAAAGAGTGGCCAGAGTGCTAAATGTGTCCTGTGAACGATTTGTGAGTGGCTCTTGGAATCATTCCTGTAGGAAATAAATTCCCTTGGCAGCTTTAGCTGAAACAGCATTCACTACAAAAAGTGCAGGAGCAGGGTGTGCTGGTTTGAATCACTGATTTAAAAAGAAAAAAAAAAAAGTATGGGCTGAAATTCTTGCATGCTGATGATCAAGGAGCTTTTATGATGTTGAATATCTGTAAACTGGCTACTTGTCTGTCCTTGGTTAGCTTCATCATCATTTACAGGTAAAACACAAAAGCAGCTGATATGGTTCAACGTGATCATTGTGTCTTTTTTCCATATCTGGAGCAAAAGGAAAATATCCTTTTTATGAGAGCATGTTAAACTAGAAGTTAGGGAACAATAGAAGAATGCATAACCTTTTCTGTGTATGAGGGTTGAAAGCACAGCGATTGAGAAGCCATTGTGCTTTGAAACCAAACCTGTCATCAGATCCCCCAAAAGCTGACTACACACCACATAATATTTTCCCACACTGTATTAGTTCAACAAAATATCATTATTAAGTGTCTTTATGTGTTTGTCAATTCATGTCTTGTCATATTTGACTAATGGATTAAATTAAGCACTTAAAGGTCGTTTTGTGTGTTTGCGTGTTTGCGCAGGTGACTCTTCTGCACGGCCGCGGTCCCTCGTGTTGGCCAGAGAGGACACAGAGAGAGAGGAGGCTGCTGTTTTTAGTGTGTGTGGTGTCTTTAGGCCTCTTCATATCCCTCATCACAACCGGTGTCTTCTACAAACAGAGTGAGTCTGAGGTTCTGTTTAAACTTGACATACACAGCAAAGAAAGATCTGCGGAGCCCAGATGAAAGCTCAGGTTTTTTTTTTCTTTTTATTATGATGTTTGTTAACTAAAAAAAATAATCAAAGAACAAAGTTTACCAAAAAGAGAAATATTTTAATGTAAAGATACAGTACATAAAAAGGAGAAGGGCTTAATTAACAATACTTTTGTTTATATTAGTATTAAAAAGCCATAAGTTTATCTTGTCTTAAGCTAGAGGTGCCAGAAATTGTGAAGGACATGTAGACTGACAATTCAAGTTTTTAAAAACGCTAAAATGGAATAAGGAGTAGAAATACAACTAATGAGTCTCCAAGTTTTTCCAAATGTTTTACAGAAATCATTTATTGTAACCATCTTTGGAAACAAAGTGGAATTGCTGTTTTCTTGTCTTGACGTTTGTCCTCCAAGCATTCAAAAATAACCAAGTATAATTATTTTGTATACATTATATACAGTCAAACATATTTAACTAAAATAAATATAACATGGGACACCCCCCCAAATAATCGGACGATAGTCACTAAGTATTGCCAGTTATTGTAACTGATATGATCACCAAAGTGTAGTTTTATCTGAAGAAAAAGACCAGTTAGAAAAAGATCTGTACGCCACGAGAGGGTGTTAATGTGGTGGTGTGATGTGGTTTATTTTTATGAAACCAAAGCCACACCTTAAGCTAAGCTGCCTAAAAACAACTCTAAATCTCTCCCTTGAGCTTGTTCATTACGGAAAAAGGGCTTGTGGATTTACCATCACAGCCAGGCGGCGTCTCATCTGTGTTGGTTTCCTCAAATTTACCATGGGAAACTTAATGCTACTTCCTCCCATTCAGACCTGCATGTCTGATCACACTTTGAAATAATAAAAGGAACAAGGATGAATTCTCCTTGGGGTAATAACCTTTTCACTGGTGATAACTTTGTCTCTGCCTCCTGCCTTATATGGGCTGACGGTGAAAGTCTTTACAGTATGTCAAGTGTTAGAGCTGAGTCGTCTCCTGGCATTGTGCTCTGTGCTATACAGGAATTACAATGACTAGCTCTTAAACTATTCAAAACACTTATAACATTTTCTAAAGCTCTTCCTGTGAAACAGCTGTTGTTCGAGTCAAGTATTCCTTATGTTAAGACTCTAAAAAAATAACACAGAGCAGTGAAAAGCCTCTGTGCTGATCCTCTAGTCACTTCTTAACAATATTCTAGAAAACACAAAATGTCCTTTTTCTGCAAAAAAAAGTATTTTTAGAAGCCATATTTAGGTCATTACCGAGGCCAAGGAGCAATGAGGTTTGTTCACTAGCCATGTTAAAAGAAAAGTGAGTCACCATCATCTGGGTATCTGTTGTCTATTCATTTATCAGTTACACGATTAAGTTGCCAATAATTAACTTGTGACATTCCTTCCTCTGAAGACATCACAGTTAATTATTTATAAAGGACTTCAACAAGGAGAAATATTCCCTCCAGGTTGTATATCTTGGCTTTTACCTCTTATAAAAATAATCCTTTCCAGATGCTCTGAAAACCAACACGCATATTTGGATGTCCTACTGTGAAATATTTTCACATTATCCACTGTGGCCCTCAAAAATGTTTTTTACAGAGAGAAAGCGTTTCCCACATTTGAGGGGTAATAAAGCTGAGGGTTTACAAGAGAAGTATCTGTGATGCAAACATCTTTTTTTTTTTTTAAAAAAAAGTCTCTTTTCTCTTGCAGCTCACCCAGGCGTGTGCCTAACAGAGCCCTGCATTACTGTGTCCAGCGCAGTCATGGGAGCCCTGGACCGCTCCGTAGACCCCTGCCATGACTTCTACAGCTTTGCCTGTGGGGGCTGGGTGAAGAACAATCCCCTCCCTGAGGGCAAGTCCCGCTGGGGACCTTTCAGCAACCTGTGGGAGCACAACATGCTTGTAATGAAGCATTTATTAGGTAAGGGTTCTTACTTGAGTGCTATTCAGTGTCCTCAGCTGCCTTTACTCCTTTTCCGGCTCATTTTACAGAGCTGAGGAAATCAGCTTGTTTTTCATTCAAGTCATTTATCTTTTTTATTTACTTGGGCAGAAAACACAACGATGAAAGGTTTGAGCAAAGCTGAGGAAAAGGCTCAGCGATATTATCAAGCCTGCATGAATGAGGCCAAGATTGAGGACTTAGGAGCTAAGCCACTACAGGAGCTAATCAGACAGGTATGCTTATTTCTTAAAGCGGTCAGACATCAAACATCACTAATTTCCAGTAAAAAAAAAAAAATCAAGTTTCCTTACCTCCAGCAGTCTCTGAGTGTCTACCCCCCAACACTGTCTGTTTCAGATAGGAGGGTGGGCCCTGACTGAAGACTGGGACAAGGACAACTTCCAGCAAGTTCTGCGTAAAGTGTCAGCAAACTATCGCACCTCGCCTTTCTTCACAGTGTTCGTCAGCACTGACTCCAAAAACTCCAACAGTAACATCATCCAGGTGAGAGGGTCAGAGATATTTGTATACAGGCTGCTTTTAAGGGCTTCTTCTGTTTGAATAACATATTCATCTGAAATCATCAGAAAATACATCCCAACAGACTTTTCACATTCACATTGAAATTCACTTCATAAGCAGCTTTTACAGGCAACACTAAGGTGACCGATTCTATCTCTATCGATATTCTGGGGACAATCCATTCATTATCGCAGTGCCCTTGGTTTCACGCTTCCTTTGTATGGTGTCATAAGACCGTAACAAGTGGTAGAGATATGATCTTTGTAGAGCATCTACTTTTAGCCCACATGCTGGCAGCGCAAAAATGAAAACAAAAGCTTGTTTGTGAGTGATGAAATGAGGGAGCGAGCTGAACGTCATAGGATGTTTCTTTTTACTTCTTTACTGTAGGTGGATCAGTCCAGCCTGGGACTACCTTCACGGGATTACTACCTCAATAAAACAGCAAATGAAAAGGTACTGTGGGGAATTTGTTCACAGCATTACACTGGTTCCACAGAGGCTAAAGTTGGAAAGTAGAAGTCATCATATTGAAGCTCAATCAGATCAGAAATCTAAGATGGCTTTGTAATGAAAATATAATTCAGTTAGAGTTTGAAAAAATACCCAAAGGCTCATTAAAAGAAAGTCAAGAAATATTAAAGAGAAATATTTCCCCCTCTGCATAGTAGCTTTTATTTGCATAGTTTAGGATTACTTTCCTAATTGAATTCTATCACACACACACTCCTCACTGCGCTGCTTTCTTGGACTTTGCAGTATCTGACAGCATACCTCAACTTCCTAATGGAGTTAGGGACTCTTCTCGGTGGCCCGAAGGAGAAGACTCGAGCGCTGATGGAGGAGATTGTGGACTTTGAAACCACCCTGGCCAACATAACAGTCCCTCAGGAGGAGAGAAGGGACGAGGAGCTCATCTACCATAAGATGCAGGCCAAAGACCTGACGGTGAGCGTCTCCTGGTTTGACTGTATCAGCGTTTTCTACACATCGTGACTGTTCCTACGCCTTTGCTGCTTTCCTTTAAAGAAACTCTACCTCTGTGTTTGTTTTGTGTGTCTGTGTTTTATCCGTGCCTTGGCAGACTCTGGCTCCTGCAGTGGACTGGATGCCGTACCTCACAGAAGTGTTCGCTCCCGTACCGCTCAACGAGTCAGAGCCGGTGGTTGTTTATGCCAAAGAATACCTCCAGAAAGTTTCTATCCTCATAAATAAAACAGATAAAAGGTCAGACACTTCATATGTAATAGTTTTTCCATTTATGTGTCAAATACAGACTATATACTACTATGTAAATGTAAATATGTGTTCACTCTTATGTATAATGAAAAACAATAAGATGGAAAGGAGGAGGTTTTTCTTGCCATAATCATTCCTCCTGTTCATACTGGCCACTAGAAGATCCCTTCATAATGCGCTTACAGTGTAAGTGATGGAGGCCAAAATCCACAAGCCTCCTTCTGTGCAAAAATGTATTTAAAAGTTTATCTGAAGCTAATATGAAGCTTCAGCCCTCCAGATTAGTCAACTCAAGTAGATATCCTTCAATGTTACAGTGTTTTTAGCGCCGAAGTTCCTCTTTTTGTTACTATTCTTCCACCACAGCTCAACAGGGAAACACTATCCGAGGAAACACAAAGAGGGAATTTGATGCTAAGAAGACTGTAAATGTATCAGATATCCACCTTGATATGATTAACTCAGACTGCTGAAGCCTCATATAAGTTTTAGATAAACTTTTACACGCATTTTTGCACAAAATGACTGTGTGGACACACTGTGGATTTTGGCTCCCATCACATTGAAAACACATTTAAAAGGGATCTCTTAAGAGCCAGTATGAATAAGAGGAATGATTACAGCGAGGAAAACCTCTCTCAATGCTCATTTGGGCACCTGACTGTTGTTTTAAGACAGACTTTTGTGAACCTATCCTGTAAGCAGTATAAGAGGAGAGTAAAAAAAAAAATAATTAAATGTTTTCTTTCCAGCCTACTCAACAACTACATGATAATGAAGGTGGTGAGGAAGATGGTCTCCATTTTGGATCAAAGGTTCCAGGATGCTGAGCAGCGCTTCCTCGAGGTCATGTACGGAACCAAGAAGGTGAGAGATGAACATTTAGACCTTTTACAATCACTATAATCCAGCGTGACACAGATTCAAACATAGCTGTAGGATTAAGCAGATGAAAAGTGAAATAAAAAAAAAAAACAGCAACGTACATGTTTTGACCTGCTGGCAGATTCTCATCCAGATACAGGAATGCATTTTTACCGAATAGAAACATCTAAGTTCACTCAAATGTTTTTTGAGTTGTTACCAGAAAAGAAAGACTAGAAGTAGAATTTTACTGAGAAGTCTCCAGTGACCCCAGCTCTTATCTGAGTAAGATCCTGTTCCTCCGGCCTTGTTTTCCACTGGGGTCAAGCTGTAATAACAAACGCAAACTTTCTACGTGTGTGTCTCTTTGTGTATCTGTTTTATGTGAGAGTGCAGCTGTGTCTCTTTTTCCATCTGTGCCTATGTGCACAGATTTACAACTTGCCGTCGCTTGCTCAGGACACTCCTCATTTCCTCACTCTGACCTTGTTCCTCTTTATCTACGTATACATGCAGCTCCATTTGTCTTTGTCCTTCCTTTCACCTGATAATAACTTTGTCATATAGGGACTGGTTTTTTTTTTAGCAGCTGTCAAGTGATTCGCCGGTTGAGCGTGAGATTTTGATTATGAGGTTAACATGTAGAATAATTGTTTTAAGATAGACGGAGAGATGGTTGCTGGACATTGAACGTATTTAACTTTTGTGAATATAATTAAAAAATTGTGATGAACATGCACATTTTCCTCAATAATTCTAGAAATTTTGTCCTAAAAAAAATCACATTTGATCATAAAAAGAGGGGAAAACTTTTCTGTTTGAACTTAATGAAAGTTTTAGTGTGAACAACTAAGATATTAGATGGTTTTTGTTGATTCAAATTTAGAAAATGGCCAAAAAAAAAAAGGCTTTTCAAGGCTTTTTGGTGGGTGGATGTCACTCAATAGTTCATCCCTAAGTGAAATGGACCTTTACGTATTAGGATGCAACTCGTTTCCCCAATGAAATCACTTCCATCCGCTATTCATTGCCACTGGTGTTCTGCTGTCTCTGTTACCTCCGTTTGCATCGCTTCAGTTCATTGTTAACAGGCCAAGAGTTGGTATGTCGGGAGTGTTGTTGTCATTTTGTCTTTAAAAAAAAAAGAAGAAAGAAAACCAAACACTTAGTCCTTTAGAGGGAACACTGTGTCTTTGAGTCTGCAGACAGATAACAGCTCTGCTTAGTCTCAAGAGCACTGAGCTCAGAGGTCACCAATTTCTCAACAACATCACCACTATTTTCTGTGTTTGACAAATGAGCTGCGCTATAGCTCCTAAGGGTTTTTTCAGAATGTTAATGGTAGAAGTTACAGCTTATGTTTCATGTATTGTATATATAACAAAAAACTTGCCGTAACCAAAAAAAGAGCATTATGTATGCTGGTATAGTTTTGTAATTCTATCACAAAGATGTGTCAATAGCGTAGGCGTTGGTTTACATGTTTCCTTCCTGTATAGAGATTGAAAAAAGTCTCTGCACACTTGAATATGTGATACATAAGTTGGAGGAAAGTGTCACTTGAATAAAAATGAGAACAGCTCAGTCAGAATAAAACTTTTTAAACTGATTAATACCCCAGCAGTAAGCAAGAGACAGTGTGTGTGAAGGTTTTTCTCGTTTTTAAACGACAAGTGTTAGAGATCTTTTTTTAAACTATAAAAAGAGAAATTCATCCATCCATCAGTTCTTTATACACACTCTTCCTCTTCAGGATTCACTCTCACAGGGCTATACAGAGAGACATAGTGGTGTATTATTAGAATAAGTACTCTCAATAGACATACTCTCACACTCTTGCTCTGCTACTGTCTCACTATCACTACTGTTCTCTCCACCTACACATTTTGCCCACAGCAGAAAGCAACAAGTCCACCCACGTTCTCTGCTCTTAGTCATCCAGTGTGGGAAATGTAGGAAGCGACTAAGTGAAGCAGAAAAAAATGGGTTGAACTAAATCTGACGTGACGTGATGATATCTAACATTGTAAGAAAATGTGGGGGATGTATTTATTCAACATGTCCTGATGTGTTTATTTGACGTTGCAGAGCTGCACTCCGCGCTGGAAGCTGTGCGTCAGCGACACCGACAGCGCCCTGGGCTTTGCTCTCGGAGCCATGTTTGTCAAAGCCACCTTTTCTGAGGACAGCAAGGCCATTGTACGCATCTCAAAGTCCTTCAATCACAATGGCTTGCTCCCACTGTGTGTGAAAATGTGTTTCTGACTTCACTCTCTTTTTTTGTCTGTGTTTAAGGCTGAAGATATGGTTGCAGACATCAAATGGGCGTTTGAGGACAGCCTGAAATATGTGAGCTGGATGGACTCTGAAACAAAAAAAGCAGCAAAAGAAAAGGTGGGAGAAAGATGTTGACAGACGTTTTCCTCCTCCTGCTTTATTCTGTTGAACTGTGCTGAAGTTACTGAGAAATACAGCAGTGCCACCTGGTGTGAAAATATTTCTTGGACAGTTTTTAAAAAAATTTTTAATCTCATTTTTCACAGGCAGATGCAATATACAACATGGTTGGATATCCAGAGTTCATCATGAACGCCACAAAGCTGGACAAAGTGTTCAATGATGTAGGTAAATGTGGAACTGGTCATATGTGCCAAATGTTATGTCACTCTTTTGTTTCATTAAAACACTTAACTCTATTTTTCTTTCTCTTTTGATTCCTTTTCTGTTAGTTTGAAGTGGTGTCAGAACTGTACTTCCAAAATGTCATGCAGTACTACAACTTCTCAGCCAGAGTGACGGCGGACCAGCTGAGGAAAACTCCAAACAGAAACCAGTGAGTTGCTCCCTGCAGCCCTCATCCCCCACCGTTCTGCTTGTCGGAGAGGAGGTTGCTCACTCTGACAGGGACAAATTCCCATTATACTGACTCAGCAGAATACTGCTGCCATCCACAAATGTTCCCAGGCAACCAACTTCTCTCCGCTGAACTGATCCTTGTCTCTAATTAGGCTATGGGGGGAGGGGACGGATCAGGGTTTCCCATGCCTTCCAAACTGATCTGCAGTCGGCATGGCACAGCAGACCAGGCAGAATCAATATTCTGAATTTGTTGTGGCCTCGATGTCAGCCTCATGTGGTGGCTCTGTGTTCCTTGTTTTTGCAGGTGGAGCATGACTCCTCCAACCGTGAACGCATATTACAACCCGACCAAGAATGAGATGGTTTTGCCAGCAGGAATCCTTCAAGCTCCATTCTATAGTCGTTCCTGGCCTAAGTATGTCTTCTACATTGTTTTTCAAGTTTATTAAATCATGTATTAATATTACATATATAATATTGAAACATATTACATATATAAATATATCCCCATAGAAATAAAAGCACACAAAAATGTAAAAGAGGCATAGAGCAAAGAGTATTAAAAAACCATTTAAGTATAAATCACAATAAAGAAATATAAATACACTGCATTCTACTTAAAGGATTAGTTCACAATTTTTCAAGTCTGTCTTAAAACAATAGTCAGGTACCCAAATGAACATTGAAACAGGTTTTTCTTGTCATGATCGTTCCTCCTGTTCATACTGCCCATTAGAAGATCCTTTCATAATACACTTACAGTGTAAGTGATGGGGGCCAAAATCCACAAGCCTCCTTCTGTGCAAAAATGTATTTAAAAGTTTATCTGAAGCTAATATGAAGCTTTTCCAGATTAGTCAAACCAAGTAGAAATCTTTCAACGTTACAGCCTTTTTCGTGCCAAAGTCCCTCTTTTTGTTACTACACTTCCGCTGCAGCTCAACAGGGAAACACAAAGGCTGAGGACTGAGGACACACTGTGGATTTTGGCCCCCATCATTGAAAGCACAGTTGAAGGGGATCTTTTAATAGCCAGTATGAACAGGAGGAATGATTACAGTGAGGAAAAACCTCTTTCAGTGTTCATTTGGGCACCTGACTGTTGTTTTAAGACAGACTTTTTGAGATTGTGAATCTTTCCTTTAAGATTACACAGGGAAGTTTTTGTTTTGTTTTTGTTTATTTTAATTAGACATGTGTCCTGTAGATATACCCTGATAATCTGACTGATCTAAATTGCCATTTTGTTTCACTTCATTCATTCATTTTATTTGAATATTCTATTGAAAAAAATTGAGATGTGGGCAGTAGTTCAGAGGTGTAAAACCAGGCTCCTGTAGATATAAAGGCCTAGTTGCTTGGCAAACTCACCATGACAACAAGACTCCAGGAAGTCAGCCAAGAAATAGTCCAAAACATGACTGCTCACAAAACCACAAATTGTATTTTTTTACACTTTGGTTTTTGTACAAAATAAACAAACAAGATACAACATTTGAATTAGTGAACTTTAGAGATACTGGTAGGTGGAATTTGTATTCTTGGACCGAGCCAGGCCAGCTGTTTCCCTCTGTTTCCAGTGTTTATGCTAAGCTAAGTGGCTGTAGCTTCATATTTACTGGACTGATATGTGAATGGTATTAATGGACTCATCTAACTCTCAAAAACAAAGCCAATAAGTGTATTTCCAAAAACGTCAAACTATTGTTTAAACAAAATTGCAGTCTATACACACAAATGGAATGTGATAGGATGTAATACATATAACTTTACTTGTCTGTTTCCCAGAGCTCTGAACTTTGGTGGAATTGGAGTAGTGATGGGACATGAACTGACTCATGCTTTTGATGACCAAGGTTAGGATTTTTTTTTTTTTTAATAATTAACATTTCAGGGGATGACAAATAACATCACTCTTCTGATACTAAATAATTGGACTAAATGTATCTTTCAGCATGACGTGGCAGGGAAAATAGTAATATTTCACAATGTCATTCAAAGGGAGGGAATATGACAAGGATGGAAACCTGCGTTCCTGGTGGAAGAACTCGTCTGTGGAGGCCTTCAAGAAGCAGACCCAGTGCATGGTGGAGCAGTACGGTAATTACAGTATCAACCAGGAGCCTCTGAATGGAAGACACACCCTGGGAGAAAACATCGCTGACAACGGTGGACTCAAGGCCGCCTACAAGGTCTGATGTCAGACAGGAAACATTACTCACCTTTCTGTTTGTGGTTGAGGAGAATTACTGTAAACATGGGGGGAAAAAAGCTTTCTGTCAGCAATGTAAACAAACAGCTAAATGCCGGTACAAGAAATTATTTACATTATTACGTAAAGGACAGGCAGTGTGAGCTGACATGTTTAATAAAATCGGGAAACTATCACACAGATCCGAGATAATCCGCTGCATTAGTTTATTTGTTGGGGCTGTTATGGGTCACGTCCATTAATCTGTATTGGAAAAAGCAGGTTGTCTGGTTTACTGTGAAGCCTGGAAATGCAACAGGTGGTTATGAGCGGCCTTGTCCGCCTCTGGTTACTTCTTCACATGCACACATTCTTTCCATGTAATGAAAGGTCATAAGCTATGAAGCAGATGAGCAAATCATATGGAAGTAAAAGCAGCTTCGATTCAATTTAGGTGAAAATAAAGCTGCGGAAGACCTAAAATTTATGGGTTGTTTTTTTTTCTCCTTGGTCTATATTGCTCTGTATCCATGTGGAGAGAAAAACATTGAATGCATGTGTGTAACATGATCATTTGTTGCTTTGAAGGCTTATGTGAACTGGATAAAAAAGAACGGAGAGGAGGCCACGCTGCCTGCACTGGGAATGACTAACCATCAGCTGTTTTTTGTGGGATTTGCACAGGTTTGTATCAGTAACAGTGTTTTCTTTCTTTCTGATTTGAACGTTCTGTCTTCATACTAATACAACTGTTCATTTGTTGGTTCTCACCATATTTCTGAAGTTGGCTATCAAACAAATAAATGCATGATGGACAGGAAATTTAAATTTTCCTAAAAAAAACAAACAAAAAAAACACTTACAGGACAGGTTCAAAGTTTTTCCAAGTCTGTCTTAAAACAAGTCAGGTGCCCAAATGAACATTGAAGGTTTTCCTTGCTGTAATCATTCCTCGTTAGATCCTTTTCAAATGTGCTTTCAATGTAAGTGATGGGAGCCAAAATCCACAGCGTGTCCACACAGTCGTTTTGTGCAAAAAAAAAATGCATTTAAAAGTTTATCAGAAGCTTATATGAGGCAGTCTGAGTTAGTCATATCAAGTGGATATCTGCCACATTTACAGTCTTTTTAGCATCAAATTCCCTCTTTGTGATTCCTCAGTGTTGAAGTATAGTAACAAAAAGAGGGACTTTGGTACTAAAACAACTCCAACATTGATAGATATCTACTTGATTTGACTCATTCTTCTTCAGATAAACTTTTAAATACATTTTTTGTGGATTTTGTCCCCCATCACTTACACTGTAAGTGCATTATGAAGGGATCTTCTAGTGGCCAGTATGAACAGGAGGAATGATTATAGCAAGAAAAACCTATTTTAATATTCCTTTGGGCACAAGACAGACTTGAAAAACCTATCCTTTTAAAGAGGTGTAATGACAAGAAATGAATACCAAGCACCTTAATAACACCTCATAATAATCTGCAAATTCTTTATTTGTGTCTCCTTCTCATTTACGTCTTTATTATGTTTGCAGGTATGGTGCTCTGTCAGGACTCCTGAAAGCTCACATGAGGGTGTCATCACAGATCCTCACAGTCCATCAAGATTCAGGGTCATCGGCACCATCTCCAATTCACATGAATTCTCAAAGCACTTTGGCTGCAAAGCAGATGCTCCTATGAACCCTAAACATAAATGTGAGCTTTGGTGATGCCTCACTGCTCAGTGCTGTTTATCAGCAAGGAGTGAAACTGTTTTTTGTCAAAGTGAGATGCTGACAAAGTCTCTCCAGACGAGGATCGCAAGAACCACTGACAATCCTACTGCCTTGCCACTCAATGCTTATCAGGCTGCTTATCAGGACAAAATGTGCCTGCTCTATACGGAGGATTGCAAACTTCAGTGCTTCTTGACAAGGACTTGTGGTTTAGCAAACTGCTTTCCCCAACTTCTGATGTTAAATGTAGCTATAAATGTGCTTTTTGAACACTGGAAACCCAACTTATGGTTGCAAAAAATGGGCGAACCACTCTCAAATTTTGTAAACCGCTTGTTTGTCACATAAAGTGATAAACAAAGTGACGTTTCTTTTTCTTGTAACTTTTCACTGTGCTTGGATCTGCTCCAGTTTACTTTTATTGTATTTTATTTATGTTCACAATTTTTATATGACATTGACAGTGAACCAGGAACCCGCAAGATGTTTAACTTGATGGGAAAAAATGAAAATCTGGTCTACGTTCAAAGACTTTTAAAGCCATGTTTTATGAATGGGTAGAAATGTTTTAATACTAGAGCAACAGCTTGTCTGTGAAGAACAGAAATACTTAAATATTTTGATATTTTGATTTGATACGTCTGTTTAAAGACAAAGTCATTTTTGGACCTGGTATCACATTGCTGGTATTTCATTTTTATAATGGAAGACCAATACAAATTCAAAAAAGATTGAAACAACTTAGAAATTCATACAAGGAATTAACTATTTTTTCATGCAGAAGCTATAAAGGCTAAACTATGATGTGTCATACCTCTTTTTATGAGTAAGAGTCTGTCACAAATTATTTTGTATAGTAAAACCAATCATAAAACATCTTTGTCTCATGTCCACAGTTTGTTCAGTTGGTGAGCTCTCACTTTCTAACACACACACACACAGTGTTTCAGAATATATTACATAAAGGACAGGTTCACAATTTTTTCAAGTCCGTCTTGAAACAACAATCAGGTGCCCATATGAACACTGAAAGAGATTTTCCTCGCTATAACCATTCCTCCTGTTCATATTGGCTATTAAAAGATCCCCTTCAAATGTTTTTACAATGTAAGTGATGGGGGCCAAAATCCACAGTGTGCCCTCACAGTCATTTTGTGCAAAAATGCATTAAAAAATTTAGCTGAAGCTTTATATCAGGCTTCATCAGTCTGAGTTAGTCATATCAAGTGGATTTATGCCACATTTACGGTCTTTTTAGCATCAAATTCCCTCCTTATGTTTCTCTGTTTAGTTACGGTGGAAGTATAGTAACAAAAAGTGGGACTGTCTGTCTTAAAACAACAGTCAGGTGCCCAAATGAACACTGAAAGAGGTTTTTCCTCACTGTAATCATTCCTCCTGTTCATACTGGCTATTAAAAGATCCCCTTCAAATGTGCTTTCAATGATGGGGGCCAAAATCCACAGTGTGTCCTCAGTCCTCAGCCTTTGTGTTTCCCTGTTGAGCTGCAGCGGAAGTGTAGTAACAAAAAGAGGGACTTTGGCACGAAAAAGACTGTAACATTGAAAGATATCTACTTGATTTGACTAATCTGGACTGCTAAAGCGTCATATTAGCTTCAGATAAACTTTTAAATACATTTTTGCACAGAAAGAGGACTGGATTTTGTCCCCCATCACTTACACCGTAAGAGCATTTATGAAGGGATCTTCTAATGGCCATTATGAACAGGAGGAATGATTATGGCAAGATAACCTTATTTCAATGTTCATATGGCACCTGACTGTTTTAAGACAGGCTTGAAAAATTGTGAACCTATCCTTTAAGCAATTACAGTAAATCGAATGTGGAAATTGTTGCTAACTCGCAAACCTGTGAATCAAGAATAAAAACAGTAGATGGCGCCACTAGCACACATGTCCACGTTACGATCCTGTTGCTGTTGCTGCAAAGTGCAGAGTACGAACCATTATAACTGTGTAAATAGCTGAATATTGGGTGTGAAGGCTTCTCGCCGTACCTACACGCGAATTTTTAGAAACATTTGAGCAACTTGATATAATTAATTATATATTTTTTTTCTTATTATTTTGTCTATCAAAATGTAAGGGCGCTGCACATGACGTGTTTTTTGGACTGTAATATTTTAAACTATATTTTAGACTTGGAAACGGCAAATTAAAAAAAAAATCGGAAAAAAAGTATTCAGACACTATAGGCTATAGAAACTTAGTATATGTGTGTCGGATTGTGTCTTGGTTTGATTAGCCGAGCGACTCCGTAACTGGCCGAGAATTGCCGAATCATCTGTCCTGCCCGGACTGCTGGAAGCGGCCGCAACGCCATGTTGGCGAAGTGTCTCATCTCTGTGAGAAAAAAATGATAGAAAACATACTTGTCGAGAAGAAAAGGTAGATTGCCGAAGGAGGCTGAAGATCGTGGCGATTATTTCTTTTGAAAGAAAGGAACCGAGCCGGATCCGCAGAGGTTCCGGACGGGCGAGGGAGGCTAAACCTCCCACCGTCCCCATGAATAGCACCGCTGATCCGAACAGCGACTTTCCATGAAAAAAAAGACGTTTGTATTGCTATTCGAGCTTCGTTATCCCAGTTCGTTAAAGGGATTTTGGGGCCTGCTTCAAGAATCTGCTTACGCTTGCTCCATGTATGCAAGCTAGGCGTTGTTTGTATCAGTATTTATTAAGGTATTGTTTTTATTTGTTGATTTTTTTGCGATGAGTTTGCCACCGAAAGTGGTCCCCAAACCCGCCGCTGTCGCAGTTAGCGGACCTGGAAGTGGCCCCTCTCCGTCGAGCCAACTGCGGGCTACCCTGACCTCCGTGTCTCTGCCGCCGGGAGCCCCGACAGCTCCTCAGCCCGGCGCTGTACCGCCATCTCAGTATCCTTTGACATGGGTAACGTGGAAATGACTTGTGATTTTTTTTTACACATTTCACCTCCCCATATGACAGAGCCATGCATTGATGTGTTATTAGTGATAGATAGTAGAGGTTAGATGCGGGGATGATGGTTTCAGCAGGGAGGGGAGGGGACAATTAGCTAGCTAGCTAAGTATGCTAACGTTAGCTTATCAAGCCGGTTTTTTAAAGCTAACGGAAATGTCAGTTAGGTTTTTGGTAGTTGACGCTTCACTACTGCTCCCAGCTACATTTCTTAGTAAATATGCATGTTAGTTGGGTTTTGTGGCATTGTATATTAACGATAAACGAACTGACATTATTTGGTGTAGGAAAGCTCCATCACCGGCGAGCTATCCGCCTTCCTACACCGGTAACCGGCTTTGTTCAGTTAACGTTAACGTTGGTGGCTAGCCAGGTGCATTAGCCTAGTGACTGTAAGTTATCAGCCAGCTAGATTAGCAAGTACACAACTCCGTGTAGGCAGCGTCGCAGAGCAGCAAGCTTCGCCCATTTCTGGGTGGTAACCTGTGGCTTAATAATGGGGCTAATGGTAGCCTGTACAAGGCCCAGCATTGAGGACATTGCACCTCCTGCCTATACATCCATGCTCCTGCCCCATTTCACATATCATGAGCTGTTTTCGGAGAGGGGGGGCTGGGGGGGAGGCCTGTCAGCACTTGGGCCGATCAGCTCTTAGGATAACAGCCTGCAGAAACTAGCTTTAAGAAAGTAAATGACCCAGCTAGTTTAATGACAGTTAATGAAGTATACTTTTGTCTGAACAGGTAGTTAAAGCATCATAATTTTATACACACGTGGTTAAATTGCTCCACTTATTTTACACTACCATCACTGTTTGTGTTTTGTCTTGTGTGTTCTTCCAAAACAAAATGTGTCTCCATATATTCAGCATGCAGGGTAGAGTTCTGCAGGCCTTTACTGTCATTGCATGCTGTCACTGCCTCCAAAATATACCTTTACCTGTGAGTTGACGCAGAGACTGACCGGTAACCTATACCCTTTCTACCACCTCTACCCTACTTTTGGTGGAGCGGAATCACTGTGGTTATGTCACCTCCTGTTTTATTTACAGCATGGTGGCAGTATAGTGTGAGAGAGAGAGGATTAGGTTGACATCTCCTGCCTGCCAGTGGCAGAGAGGTGTGTCTTTTGTGATCTGACAGCTTCTGTGGTGGCTTAGCTTTAGAGTTTGATGTCTCAACCTGATTTCCTGCCACCCACGATCACAGCCGCCCTGTGTCTTTGACATCTTCAAGGGGCAGTACATAGCTGGTTATGGCAGGTGGCAGTATGAAACGCTCCCTTGTTTTAAAGTGTGTTGTGATGCTTTTGAATTGTCTGTGAGTTAGATAAGTAAATCAAACGCAACAGAGAATATAATGGTCTCTTTATGTGTTGTGCAGTGTCCTCTTTTGACTCTCCTGACTTTTGAAATGACTGTTCAATTTGCTTAACCTACTTTCAGTCGAGTACAGAACTGCACCCTCTTCACTTACTCAATGCATGTCTTGTTTAAGGGATAGGGATTCATTATAATGACTAGGAAAAATCTGTTTTAAAGAAGTGACTGTCACACCTATTGAGCCAAATTGTTTTGTTTGCTTTTTCGGGATGTTGTGATCCTCTTGCATAGCGCAAGTGTTAGATCTACTAAAGCGATATGTCTGATTTGTATTACGTTAAGGAGTATCTGACCTCTCTTGACAAAGTTGTGGCTATTGATCCCACTGATGTAGTTGTACCTATGTCCCTGTTAAATATTCAGGGACAAACTTGTGGCTGGCAGTAATGTAGCGCAATAGCTGGTTACTCTCTTAAGGTCAAGTCAATTTTATTTGTATAACACAATATCACAAATTTGCCTCGCGGGCTTTACAGTCTGTACAGCAATACAACATCCTCTGTCCTTAGACCCTTGATTCAAATAAGGAAAAACTCCCTAAATTAAACCCTTTTAATAGGGAAAAAATTGGAAGAAACCTCAGAAAGAGCAAGAGAGGAGGGACCCCTCTCAGAATAGAGCACAAATTACAGAATACAGCATTGAACAGGATAACAAAATTATAATGATATATATGAAGAATGTGATGAAGAGGACACCAAGTGGCATTAGAGCAGAATAGGACCTGAGCCACGCGACCTCCATCACTATGAAGGCCTGGCTGGAGGAAAGACTACACATGCGCACAGGGGAGACTCACATCACAGCGTTCACATACACGGGAGAAAAGGCAAGAAAAGACATTATTCACAGAGGAGAGAGAGAGAGAGAAGGATAAAGACATCATTCAGATAGAGAGAGAGAGGGAGAGAGACATGAGGTGAGGCTGAACTCCTGCAGGATGGGGAACCAGATCCAAAACCTCAGGAAATGGCAGCGACAGCCAGGGAAGCAGAGCGGTTCCAGGATGGGTGCTGGTCCAGCAAGAGGTGCCTGAGACAAGAGAGGACAGGAGGAGAAAATAGGGAGAGAGAGAGGGAGAGAAGAGAGAAAAAGGGGCACACAGCTTGGACGCTCATGTGCTTGTGGAACAAACAAACAGAAGGTTAGCGAAGGTACATTATATTTTGTCCCAATCGGTATGCATATGGGGGTTGAGAAGGAATATTAGGTACAGTTGTTTGCCAGTTGATGAGGTACACCTAGCTACTGTACATCCAGTCCTGCAATAAATTCTACTTTTATGAAGCTTATATTAGTTTAGTTTATGGACAAAGAGGTGGTGTTCCAACTAAGTAGTCGTTTTGGACTCTAGTTTGCGGTGCAGTCGAATTTAATTGGATTGTATTGAATTGTTGAATGTCTCTTAGTGTAATGAAGTGTGATTTATTCTCGCATTGCATAACCATCTGTGCAGTAGGTGGGGAGTTAACTGTAAGAATAAATTTTACCGACATCAAATTGGAGAGTTCATAGGAAAATTGAACTAGTCTGTTTTGTGCTGGGACTTACATCCAACTACTAGAGTCCCCTTGATGCTATCTGGACCCTGTTGTTGTAAGCACGGCACTAACTAGACCGCACTGCATTTCATTTTCATGTCTACATGAAAGCAGACTATGTGAATGTCGCCATTTGTCTGACCTCTCACTCTCCCCAGACCTCTAAGGTCAGGAGTGTGGGAGCGTGTTACGCTCATGTCTGGCCGGGGCTCCTGGTGGATGGGAATTCCCACTTGAAAGATGGTGGCACTTGAAGAGAGACAGGATGGTGAGGTGTGTATGTGTGCAGCGCAGGGAGGTGGCAGTTTGTTTCTGTTCATGGTCGCCAGAGAAACACCCAGCGCATGCGTCTGCTGCTGCACTTGCCAGACAATGGCAGTGCTGCTTAGCATTCAGAGCGAGAGGCCAAGGTGGCGCTTCCCACCATCTGCCAACAAAGGCCCAGGTCACCCAG
Source organism: Thunnus thynnus (assembly GCF_963924715.1). Lineage (NCBI taxonomy): Eukaryota > Metazoa > Chordata > Actinopteri > Scombriformes > Scombridae > Thunnus > Thunnus thynnus. The sequence continues at coordinate 10,268,345 of NC_089520.1, forward strand.
CCTGCCTCAGCCCTCCCTCATTTCCTTCCATCCCCCAACAACTCACCTCACCCCACTGCTGGCCCAGCTGAGAAAACTGTGGGCTTCTCCCCATTTTCCTCCTACTTGTCTCACATGCCACCCCCTCCAACCCCCTCAGCTTTCATGGTACAGTACTTCCATCAGTTTTTTTTTTTTTTTTTTTGAAGAGGCTCACTCCTTTTTCTGCCTTCCAACTTTGCTAGTTTTTGAAATTCTTTGTCCTCACGGTCTGTGTTCTTGTTTGGAGAAAAAGGATGTCAGCATTTGCCAATAAGGAGCAGTGAAGTTTAAATGTAACGTACAAGCCAGACATGCAGTTAACATTCAGTGTTGGTTATGAGGTATAGCTACGTAATGTGTGGACCCAACTTGTAGGTCACACAGCACAGTAGTCTTGTATTTCAGGACAGGTGTGTGCAGCCTGCATGTGAAGATATTCTCGTGAGCATACTCACTGTGGGATGTTATAAATAAACTGCTGAGTTGTTATGAGCCAGCATGCAGGACTGTTCTTTCCAGAGAGGGAGTGGCCTGGTGAAGAAGACATCCTGCTTACTGTCAGTGCTCCAACAGTTTTTTTTTTTTTTTTAAATTCTGAAGTAACATTTCCACATCATTGTGGACATTTTTGAATGTACGCCTCTATTTACTCAAACAAAAAGTGAAAGTGATGTTCAAATCAAACCAGTTAGTGGTTAGAAACTGACATTTTCTGATTACAGTCGCATCCATTCCAACAGTTCTTGCAATATTTGGTATCTACATTTAACTCTGGGTTTGTAGATCCATCCCGCCCACTCTATGATGCTGTCAAACCACTGGCCAGAGTTGGAAATGTTCACCTCTACTTGTCAGCAAGTAGAGCTACAACTTTAGCCAACACAATGTTAACGCAAGAATTTATGCTTTGCTTTAAATGTTCAAAAGCGATATTACATGTAGAATTTACTGTAGCAAAACAATAGCTTTATGTGCGTAGTTGGAAAGAGTCAGTAAGTACCTGAACTCTGGTAAATCGTTACTATAAACAGCTAAGCTACGCTAGTCATGTTTAGCACCAATTTCTGTCAGTCTCTTGTTCTTGTTGATGTATGTTTCAGTCCCATGTAGCCAAACGTTTATGAAGTCTTTATTTAAAATGTGAAACAGAATAAAAAATCAACCTCGCATAATGAAACTTACTGTAGGTTAGTAACTTGGTTCTGTTAGCTGGCACCATTTGCTGTTATTGTCTAAATTATTCCTGCAAGTGTGTTTTTTGCTGGCCGGGTCAGTCCTCATTGTTCAGGCTAGAGGTGCTGTTGGCTAAGTTCAATGCTGCTGCTATTTTTAAGGATAAACTATTAACCTTTTGATGATGTATTCGTGGATGCTGGTCTGTGTTGCTGCTCTTCGCATCAGTGTCTCCTGACAAATTATTAATTTCTTGGTCTGTGTAACTTGGCATCTCATATAATTTATCTTCTGTGTCTGACTCATGCAAGTCATCATCCTTTCTATTGGACTAATTAATATTTTCTGGAGTAAGCGTCTCCAGAGTTTATCAAATATAGCAGTTTTTCAGTAAATACTACAGATAAGAACAATATTGTGTCAACTATGGTCCGTGGCTATAAAACAGGAAGTAAGGGCTGTAGTTTATAGCCATGCTAGCGGTGTGGCTCTGTGAACGGCGAGCTTGTTGTGGTAATATTATTACTTTGGGTTTTACATTTGTTTCTGCTTTTTACCTTTTGAGAAGTGCAGACTGACTGTCCGTCCCCTTAGTTTAATACTAAAACCAAAGGCGGTCTGTGCTATAGACATCCAGAACAATTGTTGCTTAAGATTTGGTTTGTAAGAGTTCGAATCCACCAACCGACCACCTATTGTTGCTCATACTGCAGTGGAAGAGCAGTCTCAGCAACAGCAGGCGGGCAGTGAGAGCTTTGTGAGCTCTGCTTTTATCCAACTGTGTGTGTGTGTGTGTGTGTGTGTGTGTGTGTGTGTGTGTGTGTGTGTGTGTGTGTGTGTGTGTGTGTGTGTGTGTGTGTCTTTGGGAGAGAATGAGTGAGTATGTGAGTGAGTGGCCAGTGGGCCAGCAGGGAGAAGGAGGGTTTGTGTCTGCACCATCTGGGCCGTCTCCACTCACTTCCTGTGCCTCCACTCTGAACCCACTGCTCTGAGATTTCCAGGTAGCCTACATCACTGGAAGGAGACATGACAGGCTCTGTAGGTCTATTTGAAATGCATGCTTATATGTATGCCTGTGTATAATTATATGGCCCTGCAAACATCACTATTTGATTTAGGAACATTTAAGTTTCATGTGATTTATTCAGGGGATGAGGTATTGGTTGCACATTCATTCATTTATTCAGTAGATTACAGCTTATTGAGCTGTATCATTCTCTTATCACAGCTCTGCCCTATGTGAGGCTATATCTCCTCTTGTCCCCCCCCCCCTCACTTACTCACATACTCAGCACTTAAGTGGCTTTACAGGACTCTAATGATGAAGCAGGAGCCACAGCAGCTTTTCTCTCCTAAATGAGGCTTACAGGTCTCTGTGGGGTCAAGGGACGAGGAGGAGTGTCTGACGCTACTTTACGACGATCTCGGGGAAGAAGGATCAACATGTGTTTGTCGGAGGCTCTGTTGTTCAACCTGTTTTTGCTCAGGACCCAAATTTTGACCTTGTCAACAGTAAACTAGTTGCAGCCTGCAAGATATGGGGAGATAACACTCAGGTTTGTCATGTCAGCATCTTTTTGTGTACAAGCATATTGAAAAACAAACAAAAATGCGCAGTTCACATCACTCCATTTATGTAAAAAAATGAGAAATAAGAGGAGCTTGAACTGCCATAATTTATCCAGCATGAACCATCTTTTAGAAAAAAAAATCAGAAAGCTCCGGTGACACATAATACTCTTATGTATACATCAGTTTACACATGGCCTCACAGCGTCACATGACATCTGTGGTCGCTGTTTTCAGATGTACTTCCAGTTCGATTAGCCGGTTCCCTTAAGTATCCTCCCCCTCATCTGAATACCAGATTTTTATGAAGTATCTCGCCCATCGTGAGTATCTTCAAAGGTCAAATGTGAATCAGTCACCATCGGTGTCATTTTCAGCAGGTTCAATTAGCCGGATGTTGAAGCTAATTTTCCAGCAACGCTTGACACACTTATTTTCCGAAGCGGTATCCCTGTTGTAAGTCGTTAAGTTGACATTGTGCTCGCCCTCTCTCCTCTAGCAGAAAATTAATGGAGATCAAACTAATGACTAATGTCTAATTAGCGCGGTCAGCCGCTCGCATGGCGGTGCCTGATGCACGCAGCAGAGCTTGACTGTGAAGCGTCTGCATCCATCTGGTTACCTGGCCACCCACATGGAGAGTATAAATTATGTCATACCTCAGGACATTTTGTTTCCCCCAGCACGATCACCTGGATACGATGCTGTATAAATAATCAAGTCAAGCCATCAGACCAGCGGAATATTTTTTATCACAAGCAGTCAATCTTCAAACTAAGCTAATTTAATAAAAAAAAAAAAAAAAGAGGAGAAAGTGCGTCATATCACTCTGGGTATCCTGGACGTCTGTTTATGGTGTGGTGAACTCACACCGGGAACATGTAGCCAAACATCAGGTCTCCAATTAAATAAGCCTCTCGCTGTGTAGTTTAAATGTCAATATGCAGTGAAAATAAGTTTTCCTGTGTCAAGTTTAGACCGATGATTTCCCCTCAAAACATGACATGGAAAAAATGTTCCAGCTAAAGGACTTACGTAAGCGTTTCCCGTCAAAGAGTACACCTAGTTGAACAACATACTGCAGTGACTACAGGTGTTTGTCTTCCGAGATAACAGAAACATGTACGCTGGATTTGAGCCATTTATATAATCTCTTGTTTTTACAATTTGGCTGCAGTTATAAGAAAATCAGATCTGCTTAGATCTTTTGGTGGATTCAGCTGTCCCGTCTTGCCTCATTACTTTTGCCTTTCGCCGTCTCTGCTGCTGCCCTGTCGACAACAAACCATTACCTAAAAGTGGATTTGTTCCTTTTTTCTGCCCCACCGGGTTGAACCCTGGTTTCACCTGTCTACGTCTCGCTGCCTCCCCTTTTGTTTACAGTCCCCCCAACACAGTTGCCCTGACAACCAGCGGTCATGTAGAGCAGACAGATCAGGTTGCCTCACTGTTGATAGCCCCGCCTCCCCCCCCCCTCCTCCTTTCCTGTCTAGCTTCATAAAGAAGAAATATTTGCAAGTAATTACTGCTGTTCGTGTTTTTAACCCACTTGTGGTGTGGCATGGTTTGGATGCACTATATTATGGTTTTTCAGATCATGACAGGTAATCTGTCCTTCCGATACTGGTGTTATAAATGTTTCCTGTCTTGTGCTGGAAGGATACCAAAACAAAGACAAAAAAAAAATTGTCAATCCTGCGTCGCCCATAGTGGAGTTTTATTGTGCTTCTCCTCACCTAGACTGTCATGTCGGTGTGAAGAGACTGAGCCTGTAATTGCTCCTAATATCTGTGTGTGTTTATGTGTAGTCTGCGTGTGTGTGTGTGTGGTGGCGGCGGCGGGGGGGTGGGTTGGTTGTTTTTCCAAATTCCCCGGCAGTGAAAGTGATAATGCTTCCTGCTGCGCTTCTGCTTTTTGAATCGCGCAGCCCTTTTTTTTTTTTTTTTTTTTTTTTTTTTTTTTAAATGATTCTTTTCTCTCTCTATCTCCCTCTCTCTCTCTCCCTCTTGTGTTGTCGGTTACGGGTGGAGGTGCTGGCAGGTGGCCAAGAGAGATGACGGCCCCTGCAGGCAAGAGCGGAGTAAGGGAAGAGGGCTTAGGGGAAAGGGAGGTGTGATTTGGGTGAAAGGAAGAAAGCCAGACGTTTGGTTTCCCTTAAACCATGTGACCAGCAGTGTGTGAGCCTGTCTGTCACGGACAACTGCCTGAGCAGGTTACTAACCACAGGGCTTCCCTCTTCTGTGGCTATTACACATTCCCTCTTTTGTCTCCTCTAACATCTGAGTGATGTCTCCCAAGTGAGTCTCAATATTACACGTTTCAGCCGCTAAAAGAAAGTTATCGTTTGGTTTCTGTTAAAACAGCTCCTGAAGCATTCATAAATTCTGAAGTGTTAGAGGTTTTTACAAGTGTTAAGCCAGAAAGTTGTTTTTTTTTTGACCTATTATTCTGCCTTTGGTATAAGCAGAAGATGTTTAATATTGAATGCAGTTTGTACCTCTGCTATTCCCGTGTAAGGGCTGAGCAGTTGTCTAATCTTCTGCTCTGCCTGCCCCCTTGCCTGAAGTGGTCCAGAAATCCATTTCAGATTTTCCCTTTAACACTTGCAAAATGGTGAAGGTACATAGTGTACTCTGAGAGATGGGGCATTTTGGGCGGGGTGGGTTAGTTGGGGGATCTTTGAAATCAAACTAGGCGAGCTATTGAGGTTTGAGGAAAGCCCTCTGGATATGAATCAGTTAATGTATGGTATTAAGACATATATAGAACTGGATTTAATCTCAACAGAGTTATGTTAGTGTTTAAACATTAACTTCCCACTTATTATAACCTTTATTTAAACAGGGATGGCCATCTTTTGTAAGGACGCCCTGATAAGAGAACATATAAAAGCAATCAAAGCGCACCTAAGTTCCAGTATACATCAACAGATTATACACCAAACAGGCCAAAGACTTCAACATAAGGGGCCAACATCAATTCAAAGAAAACACACACACTCACTCCGCTCCGTGTCAGTCAAAAGAGATTTAAATTGATTAAAAGGGATTAGCTTGTCTAATTTTACAAGCCTCTGCAAATTGTTCCTCTTGTGTGGAGCATAGTATTTTAAAAGCCAGTTTTCCAATCTAACATGATGGTTTTTTCGAGGACCAAACAGTCACGGGACCTAGTGCAGTGTGACAATGATCTATAGTTAAAAAAGACATGTGAGATACCCAGGAAGTTCGCTAAGAAGTGCTTTGTAAGTAAATGCAGAGTCGTTCTCTTCTCACTGCAAACGACTGCCACCCAACTTTCTCATGTAGTATACAACAGTGTGTTCTGAAGCCACCTCCCCTTATGAACCTAAGGGCGGAACGATAGACTGCATCCAGAGGTTTAAGATTAGAGGCAGGAAAGTGTGTATAAATTACATCGCCATGGTCCATAACGGATAAAAAACGTTGACTGAACAATTTGCTTTCCGCAATTCTGGGTAACACATGCCTTATTTCCATAAAAGAATGCCAGATTTGCTTTTAAGGACTTAGTTCGTTAATGTTTTTTGAAGCACAGCTTGTCATCAAGCCAGAAACCAAGGGGGAGGATACTCTTTCAATTGGTGTCCCGTTAAGAGTAAGAGTTCACTTCAGTGGAACTGTTAAATGTGAGTTTTTTCTCTAGAAAACAGCTTTATCCAAGTTTAACAGTAATTTAAGATCAATTAAAGTTTGCTGTACACCACAGAAATCAAAATGCTTACAGTACATACAGTTTAGTCAGCAATATTTTGACTTAACAATGTCATGAATACCTAAAATACGATGGGAATCTTACCCGTTAAGCTGTCCAACGCTTCTCATCTTTCATGACACTTTTTTTTTTTTAGTCTCTAGTTGCCTTTAGAGTTTTCCTTAATACACAACTTTCCAGAATCCCACGGGTTCAGCCATCACTGGATGACCGAATCTTCCCCACACAGCCTGGAGTCGCTGCAGTCTACAGCGTGAGTCATCGCACGCAGCCCCTTTTCACAGACACATTCACACACACACACGCACCTGTACGTACAGTATGCAGCAGTGCATATTCACACATTTCACATTTCAGAATAAGAATACAAACACAAGACTCTTATGTACAGTATGGACTGTACATATATAGTTGCATTTACACTATGATACTCATGAATTACCATAACTGTGCCAAGAGCATATGTTCAGTTGGGATATGCTGTAGTGGTTTGGTGCCTTACAAGAGTCAATTCCCATAAAACTACTCAGCCTTTCATATTTAGATTTGTATGTAATAAGGATTACAAAACAGGTCTTTATACGGGGATGAATACATTTTATGACGCAGTAAACGTGTTTGTGTTTTTTTTTTACTACAAAAAGAGGAAGGCATACTTGTGAAGATGCTGTATGATGCTGTAATCTGACCACAAGAGGCATGCTGTGGAAATGTGTCACCTCAGGGAACCTCTGACTCCTTCAGGAGTTAATTAACATTTCTTGTATTTAGTCTTTATTATAATTGCTTTTTTTAAAATTTATTTTAACCTGCATGGAGCATCAACATGTCAGTGAGAGGCATCAAGTAGACAAATGAATTGAGTCACAGAAGGAAATCTCAAATGTACTCTCATTCTGTCCTCGGCTGAACTTTGGGCCATTTATTGTCTCGTCCTCAATGGCCAGCCGCACCTACTGCAGACGAAAACAAACCTGATATGGCATCATTCCATCCTTTTAGTATCTTGGCCTGATATGACCATCACCCTCTGCAATTACATTGTCGTGTACAACAATCCGTGTTGAGCAGTGCTGTTTGCACAACCTCAGTGCTCCGCTGCATCATTCTGTGCTTTTCCTCTTTTATGAACCAAATGTGCATTTACCTGGAAGGCAGTGATTTGTCCGACAGCTCGGTAGACTCTGTAATACACTGATTAGTAATAATCCTACCATTAAAGTCACAGATACCTCTATGTTTATGGTTACACGTCTTTATAAATCAATGTTTACTACAGAAATTAGAAGATAATAATATTGATTTTTGTTTTCCTCTCCACATTGTTTTTCATACACAAAAAAATACAAATGTGGCACTTGCTGAGACATCCTCAATGGTTTTATACCAACATTTTAGTGGTCATTTGTGGGAAAATATTGGCGTGTGTGTTTTGTTGCTCTTACTTCTGTAATATCTGGCTTTTACAAGCGTAGTCCACTTGGACATTGTTACTTCAGTAATTTGATATCACAAAGAACTGGGAGGTACATTAGGTAGATGCACATTGTAGGAAAACCGCCTCTTTATGCTTTAAGACTGGCTGTTCATCGATGAGCTTTTCTGTCCACTGTAAAATAACAGTAATGAAAACACTGAAGATTTTTCTAGCGCAGAAAGCTTGTTTTAGAGGGTTTAGGCTGCAACAATGATGACACTGGTGGAAATAAACCGTGCCCATGGCGTGAAACATTTGTTCTGTGCAGTGGATGCGGGGTTTGCACTCTTTTATTTTTCTCCTCCCCTCATGTACAGCTCCTATACAGCCGCTCGCCTCCCCTCCCCCATCCCATCACTCTGTATGTCCTCAGAATCAGTCACTCGCCTGAAGCAGAGTAGGCTCCTCCCCTGGCAACAGCAGCTAGATTAGTTGCTTTATCCCAGGTCATCTGAGGGAAGTGGGCCACACAGAGAAGATGGAGAGATGCAGAAAGGATTGATGTTGTAGAGGCTGCACAGCATATTGCCTGTAGTACTTAGTAGGTGTACAAATAATAGAAGTTTGGAGATGTTAGTCTTTAAATATTAGTGTCGGCAGCTGTCTCAAGGAGCTTTTACAGCTCTGATGGCAAGGTTGTGTTGAGAGAAAAGAGGCCCCTGAGAGAAGAGGTGGGTTTACCCAGCTTTTCAGGCTGTCTCGTTGCCTGCCTGCCGCTTTCTTCCTGCAGTATCCTGTCTCATTCCCTGGTGTGTCAGGCCTGCTGCAGGAACAAGCAGCACCTGCAGTGGTGCCAGCCCACAGCTGCAGCAGCCAAGGCCCATTCTGCCACACCACAGGCTAAGAGCTGAGTCAAATCTCATCCTTGCAAATTGCCTGATGCTGCTCACTTGGCCGGAGACTACCCCGCACCCTCCATCGGCCCATATTGACAAGTCTTGTTTAGCATGACTCAGTTGAATCCGTTGCACCAGGTGCTCTCTATCTATCACAGATGAGTGCGACTGTAATATGATTACTTGACCCAGTTTTTGCCATATGAGGCCTCCAGTAGCCCCAGACATCCTTGCACGGCATACTTTGGCACAGCGGGCCCGCGCAAGAGGCCAGAGCCCAGTCTTGGCCAACCCCAGCAGGCTACAACACCCATGCACAGCACAGGTCTTCACCTCTGCACACATACAGGGGCTAATCCTAGAGCTTCAGCGCTTAATTTACATTCCTCAGCAGGAGGGAGGACTAATGACCTGTGGAACTCTGCCACTGCTGTTCACTCTCAACATCAGTGTGTGTGTGTGTGTGTCTGTGTGTCTGTGTGTTCATCAGTCTGACATAATGTCTTGTAGTTTATCTGTCTAACGTCTCTGCTTTATATGATGCAGGTACCCAGGCATGCTGGCCCTCCTTACACTGCTCACGACATCACAAAGGGACACCCTAACTTGGCGGGCACCCCGCCCGGTCATGCCCACTCCCCGGCGCTCTCTCAGGTATCAGTACCCACAGCTTCCCCATATCGCTACCCTAAGGGCTGGGAGGCAGGCGGAGGGGTGAGTTTGTCACTGTCACTTAATTCTGCCCATATCGCCTACCCCTAACCTGTATTTGTCTTTTTTTTTTTTACATGTTTTAGTTCCCTTTTTGTCCCTTTTCTGTTCTTTTGTAATACAGCAGTAAACCATGTATGCATGAGTGTGTTTTTTTTAAATGAAATTCAGATGTATGAATGTATTAAGTTCAAATCTAATACAACAGTTCATGTGCACTACTCCCTATAGTCAAGCATGCATCTATTCCAAATACAGCATCTATTTAATCCTGTGAAGTGTTGTTCAGGGAGGAAAAACCCAGCCTTGTTGTTGTTAGGTATGGGTTAAAGATAAGTCGGGTATCTAAGGGGGACTTCTTCTCTGCCTGTAACTACAGTGGGATTCATACGCATGTGATGGGAACATGACGGGGCAATGACAAAATTCAGATGACCAGTTGATAGCAGAATGGAAAATAAATACATCAGGGCACAAATGGAAGAAAGAATTAGTCACGTCATCCCTCCACTTGAGATAAAAAAAAAAATATTATTAAAACCGATAAATCTCTGTGCAACATTTAATCATGAGGTAGAGTTACACGCCTGCTGTGATGCTGGCGTCTCCGACTGCGTTGCTGTTCTTGCTTACAAGTATGTTGACACTATGACTCAGCTTCCCTGGAAGTATGTGACAATGCTTGCGAGGAATCTAGTTGTTCCTCTTTACCGTTATAGCCTAATGGCCCATTGCCTCACCCTAAAGCAGATCTAGTCTCTTACCAGCCTTCTATAAATAGTATCGTCAGCCAGCACCAACTTAAATTATCACAACAATACCAGCAGCAGCGTGAAGAAGAGTAAGGGCGTGTGTCCATACAGCATTTTTTTTTTTTTTTTTTTTTTCTGGCAGAAAAGAGCTGGCAGGGTGCTGGGGAGCACTGAGATGAAGCACATGTGCAGTGAGGAAAAAAAACCCCCACTGCAATTGGGTTTTGTTTCTATGACAACAATATCCTGACAATTTAATAAGTGACAATATGTAAAAGGAAGCAGATTGACATTAGCTAACTTAACACTATGTTAACAGAGGGTTCACTACACAGCTAACAACATGCTTCAACACGTACGGTGATAAAAGCACAACACTGACCAGCAACATTCAGTCTCCTGTCGATCTGCTTCCACAAATGGGCTTTTCTGTCTTTATCATAGTTTCTGTCTGACAAAGCTCAAGATAGACAGACACAAGCTTCTCTCTGGGAAAAAAAGATGCTGGGTGCAGCACCTCCTCTCTAGGTGGCCACATGCCGCCGCATATGCTCTCTCTCCTCATTGGGAACAATTGAAAAAAGATGCTGGCGCTCAGGAAAAAACCCAAAACAAAACGCTATATGGAACCAAGCCCTAAGCAGATCTACTTAAACCCACCTCTGCCTAGCTTCACCGCACGCTAGATGAAGAATAAAGAAACACAGGATTTGCAGTCCTTCAGGGTACCAATTATCTTTGCACAGTACATAAACCCCAATCGAAAACATTTTCTCCCAACAGCATCCAAAGTAAGTTCCCAGTTAGTGTATGTCTGGTGTGTTGTTGTCTATGAAAGTGACTGATAATGTGCCTGGCGTGTATGTAACAAATTGTCTCCTGCTTTCCATTTCCTTTCTCGATAGTCTCCGTACAACCCTGGACAGAATGCTGGCTCCGCCCCACTAGTGTATGCTCCCCAGACACAGCCAATGAATGCACAGCCACAGAGTCGCCCGGTGAGTGGCCCCTCTGCCCCGAGGTTTACAGCACACCTACCTCCCTAACCCAAACAGTTCGCGGTCTATTGGCGTTTAGTTGAATCAGTGACGGAGAAAGATCTTCAGATGCCGCAAAGAGTCGCTCAAGTGTTGACTGACCTCAATCTGCTTATGGCAGTGAGGCACATTACCATAGGCGGTAGTTCTTTAATGAGGTCTCCCTCATTAGCCTCCTTAGAGGCTCCTTACAGGCTTGTTGTGGTTGGTTTGAACCGTATCAGGAAATTTTAGCAGAGGGTGCATGAGCTTACACGGGTGTCATTTCCTTCCTTCCATCTTTTCCGACATTCAGCTACTATCTGAAAACCCTAGCGCGCTCAGTAGGCCTCACTTACAGGCATTTAACACCATTTATAATTAATGAAGGTGAAAATGGTAGGAAAAAAAGGTGATAAACGCACAAAAAAAATAACATTAAGAGAAAGAATCAAATTGGTCCTATTTGGGTAATTAATGAGGAATAGCGACCTCCCTCAAACTGAATGTACATCTAGCCGATCTGGCTGAAATTGGTCTGGATTCTATGATTTGTGAGGCCAATTTACAACTTTGGATTCAGCGTTTAGCCAGCCGAAGTCTTTGTTGAGTGTTTAAGAGTTATTTAAGCTTTTGCGAGGCTTTTATTTGATTAAATCCCTATGGAGCCTAGACTCATAAGTCGAAGTGCATTATTAAACCTGTGGAGTCTATTTTGTACCGAGCTTATTTTATTTATCTTTATTTTTATTGTTTTCTCACAAGCTTTTAAATGGCTGGCTGTATTATTGTTGTTATCTTACATAGTTTAAGATATCTACACTATACTGTGTCTGTGAAATTTTAATGTGAAATCAAGCTGCTTCGTCTCATCATTTGTTCAGTGTAGCATAATGAAAGCCGTTTTAAAAATAGGCAACACCAGAATTGGCAGTTTTTACAACTGAAAATCTGCCACCACAACAAGTCTAGTAAGAAATATCCAAAAATTGTATTTCCTTTGCCAGCATTTTTGTATCCAAGTAGCTTTACTTAATAATCTCGCCTGGCTCCTGCCCAGCACCCATCAGGAGAGTAAAGCTGACCAGACCTCAGTCAAATTGTATTTACACACACAGCAAGGCTTGTTTTAAACTGTGTGGTAAATAACAACAGTGAGGTTTGCCACATAGGACACAGGAAATGATTTTAATTCCACTACATACGTCACAGCGTACAATTCATATCCTTTTCTGTGATTATGTATAATATACACATCCTCGAAATGCAGGAAACCCAAACTTTCTTTGCAAATACACACTTCGACTCAGGTCTGAGTACTGCGTTATGTCTCATGTGTCTGTTAAAGCTTCGTTGCTCTGTGGTTTTGTACTGTAATTTTCAAGCGTTTGCCTTCATCGCTCATCTTATCTCTGTGTCTCTCTCTCTCTCTCTTATGCCCTCTTTCTTCTCCCCGCTTTGCCATCACTGCTTCAATCTCCTTGCTGGACCTCTCCTCCCTCCCCTCGCCAGTTCGCTACGGGCCCTCGACCAACCCACCATCAGGTAATTTACCTCCGCTGAACGCCCCTCCCGCTCCCTCTCTCACAACAACAACATCATCATCATCATCATCATCAAACCAGTTCGCTGGTACCTGCTGGCAAAGAGCTGTCTGCGGGGCGTCTGCTGTTCCTTGAAATGTCTGAGATTTGAATGCCTTCAAGTATCTTGGATACAGTTAAAGAGATTTTGATTATCACAGGTTTTTTTTTTTTTCTGAGTGTGCTGCTATTTAATCAAGTTCATCCACAGAGCTGTGAGTGGAATATTCATGCTTATTTTTATGGTGAGATTGATCAGAGTTTAATCAAAGAATTTAAATTGGTATTTAATTGTCCTTTTATAAGGTTTAATTGTTATGAAATGTGGAACAAGTGAGCACTTTGATTCGATATAAACTGTCTTCCAGCCTTTCTTACCAAGTATATATTTGTCTAAGTGATTATGAAGCTTTTTAACACGATAGAAACTTGTCCTTCGTTACATTTAATCACATTTAACCAAGTGTTGCTCTGTGTCGTCTCTTGGTGAAAATCGCACTAGGTTTATTGTAAGGTATGCTCAAAATACTAATTGGCAACATGTCTAAATTTACATTGGCGTTGTGAGCCCTTTGTGTTTTGCTTATTGAGAGAAGAAAAGGCAAAAAAAATAAGGAGAGGCTACACTGTATGGATTCAATTACCGACACCCACTCAGAGAGCATTCTCTGTCAACTGCGTCCGCCACAATTCAACACGCTTAATCGGCCGCATAGTCGCCTAATGGCTGCTGGACACACCACAGGCCCGTACAAGCAGCTGTATTACTGCTTATCTGTACTGTGGTGTGGCGTCTTCAGTTAACTGTCCCGCGAAATAGCTGCAAGCACAGTTTTCCTGTTTTATTTTGACGTTTATGTGTGTCAAACAAGATAACGGCAGTGAATATCAGTTCTTTTTGTCACCAGCCTGTAATTTATTGACATTTTTGATGCAGGGGAGTTAATTTGACTTTTTTTTCTTCACTTTTTAGGCATTAGGTCTAGATCTAAGTGAAGGAGAGAGCAGGATGGGTCTTGCAGGATATTTTGCTTTTTGCCAGAAAGCTATTATTTCATTGTTTACTAAGCTAAATCTGTCTGACTTTTTGCAATGACAGCACCCTCAGGAGACCATGGTCTCATTCACCTCCAGTAATTACATGGAGGTACTGTGGTTAAGTTTTCTATATTTGTTTGGGTGAGAACGTTGTGGTCTTGATTGGTCTAGATTTCTTCACAACCACAACTTCGAGCCAAATTGTACACAGATGACCGTAATACTGTTGATTATATGACCTTGCTTATTTACTAGTAAACATTGTTAACTTGACAACTTAAATACTCAGGTGGTAATTATTGATTTTAGGGTAATAAAGAATGAAGTGATAAAGGGATATCACCCAGTGGTCAGGTAGGCTGTAGTCAAGGAAAGAGACAGTTTTTCTTGGATGACACTTCTATAATTTACATTCTTGATCCTGTTAGTTGACGGTTGACTCTCTGTGAACCAATGTCATTAGATTATGAAGGGCATGTTAATGAGTTCACGTCTGGCGGTGCACTATTTACGATGTTGTTTGTGTTTTTACTTGGTGGATACAGTCTCAGGCACGTCTGGGTGCTGATATTTGGTCCATGTGACTTCCTGTTTTCTTTGAGTTGATTTATGATTCATACAGCTACCCACTTTTAAGATTGATGTGTTATTCACACACACCCCCCGTTTCCCCCCCACAGTTGTACCCTGTGTAACTTGTTGTCTAACATCCTCACCTTCTGGACGGTTGGGTGTGAACAATTTTTTAACAGACTATAAATAGTATGTTGTCCAAGTGTGTCGGGTGTGTTCGCTGGCATTAGTGTGAACACACACACACACACACACACATACACACAAGTGCATGCTCTGGCTGTCACAAACTGGCGCTTGGCTCTCTTGTGCCACCACGGAAGTGGAGTCGGAAAGCAGATGAAGCCGAACAGTGGTCTTTTATACCGACGGAGAAAACGGCCATTGTCCCCTTGAAACGCACTCGATGCACAGCAAAGGGTACATAGAGATCAGAAAATTAATTCATTTGCTCAAAACATAAGTCTGTCCTCAAACAACCGTCATCATTGTTTCATATATTTCCTCCACTTATCCGTGTAACTAACTTCTTTGGATTTCAAATATAGCTTCTGTGTATGTGTGTGTGTGTGTGTGTGTGTGTGTGTGTGTGTGTGTGTGTGAGTGAACCAAAAGGTCAAAGCCAGTGGAAATCAAGTTAAACAGATAACTGTTGTTGTTTCCTTCAGAGAGCTCTTCACTGTGTAAATTACTCGATTAATCTGTAAGTTTTATCCCTGAGTGTCTCCTCTCTTTGTTTGTTGTTTAGGCAGTGGAAATGTTACATAATAGTTAGAACTGAACCTACTTTTTTTTGTTAATTTTTCCACCTTAACTTGCACCATACAGGGCATTATGATTCAAATCACAAGGACTGTTAGGCCACCGGTGACAAGTTCACTTTGTTTACACCGCACCACTAAAGTTCAGAAAGGGTGAAATGGTTCAAATCAACCGAAACACCAAACATTAGTCTGTTTTTTTTCTCTTCTGTACAATAAACCAACAAAATGTTTCCATAATTACCGTACGAGCCAAAATACCACCAATACTAGCAACTCAGTGACGTGACACCAATCAGCTCCATTAGACAGAAGGGTGTCTGTACTTCCTCTGTCAGCTCAGTCAGCGATGCAGTTGTCAGCCAGGTCTATCGGGGCTGGTAAACGCCAATTTGGCAAAGCAAGAGGTAGACTGGTGCGCTGGCTTAGGAGCACAATTTCAGAAAGGGAATACCTCTTGAAGTGTGTGTGTGTGTGTGGGTGAGAGAGGCTTGTGTACATGTGCTTACGTCAGTATGGCATACGGCCACGAATGACACGCTGATACATTTTAACTGTGACTGGTAAGCTTTTCCCACTCTAACCACCCACCGACAATAAACCAACACTCATTCTGGTGGTGCTTTTCTATTGTTCGAATCATTTTTTTTGTTTAAGTGGTTCAGGACCGGCCACCGTGTCAGTTAGATGGAAATAATTGGGTAGTTTCCTGCTTTTGATGTGTGTGGGTGAACGATTACCTGCTTATTTTGTATCGAGGCTTCAGTCTCCCATCGGCTTTTCTCTCTTTCCTGCTTTCAATACTCAAGGGAGGATTCAGGCCCATCCAGGTAACATTTACCTCTGTCTCTGCAGACCTGCATGGCATGATGAGGATCATCCTGAAACGATCCCTTCCCCTCTTAATGTTTAACCCCGCACAACCCCCCCCCCCCTCCTCATCGTCACTACAGTGAATGCTCAGTAGACGGGTCCTTTCTCATCATTTTATCCCTTTTGTCCTGTCTTATCTTGTAGAGGATCATTACTGGACTTTTCAGTTCATACTTTTAGTCATCTTTGCTTCATTCATTACTCATCTTTAATGAACTTTTGCACAGTTTAATGAACAGCATGCGGAATGAAAGAGATACAGTATATTCCTCCTAATAAGATGTGTTTTTTTTCAGTTCCATTTATATGTCCATGTGATAAGAAAGTGCCTGTTACCTACCTGTTACCTTTTTTTTGTAGATACCCATCGGATGCACAGTGATTGTTTTAAACTTAAGTTACAAAGCACTTCTTTTCATTGAGTGTTGAAAAGTTGTTTTGTCTGTTGACTCGTATTTCTTGCTATGCAAGTACTTTGCACTGAGACTCTCCTCGGACAGCTGCTAATGAACAGTTTCCTGGTAGTTTCCCAGATTTCCACAGAACCATTTACAACTAAGTCATTGAACCTGATTTATTATGTTGAGGGTGATTTCCCTCCTGGGTATTTTTAGATGGTTTTACAGCATTGTTGATTCTGCTCTCCTTCAGTGGAGCACACTGGGACTGTGGTTGGGTGTTCCCAGCTTGAGCCCTCGTTATTTGGATGTCGGTCACAGCTGTTGGTAGTGGTCTTTCTTCAGGCAGGGCACACAGTTAAATTGATGTGCTATTCACACGTAAAGCCCACCCAAAACCTTTAACTGATCGTGATATTTTCAGTGTAGAAGTCATCGTAACTGCAGGCATCACAAGTACAGTGTATTTTCAGTGTTTCTGTGCCTTTTGATGCACAAGAAAGGGCCGTGTCTCTGCTTAATGAACAGAGCCGTTCTGTGTGTCATACATTCGGCACAACTGTAAGGTTGACCAAGCAGCTCAGGCACAAGAAGAGGTCCCTGGTGTTTTTATTTTTTACAGCTGTGGAGCTGTACTAGTGCAGCATATTTACAGTGCAGTCAGACCAGCCAGAATGGAAAAAAAACAACAAATACTTGAAAATGGGGAAAATATATAAAAAACAAGAAGTAATGACAAATTTACACTTTGGCTGTGCCCCTTAAGTTTTGGGCCCCTGCAGGAAACATTAATCTGTCCCGTCTCTGCCAACACTCTCTGGTCTGCTTTGCTTTTAAAATAAGCTCCAAACTTTTTTATATGAGATAATGTTCATTCTACTACAGTAACATCATCACAGGAAGTCCTCATCTCTTATTAAATACTTACTATCAAAGTATCAATCCCCAAAATTGAAAAAACATTTAAAAACCCCAAAGTCCCACAGGCAAACAATACCATAAACCACTGGTGTGTGTGTGTGTGTGTGTATTGGAGTGGGATATCCCTATGGAAACCGTTCAATTTGAGTTCATCTCGTTACATGTCTGTTTGTGTTGGCAGCAGCGGCGTCTGGTTTCACTTGTCTAAGTAAATGTCAAATTTGTCAAAACCGAACTACAGTCTTGTAACCATCAAGGAAAACTAGCATGAAAAGTGAAACTATTGGTTAAATTACACAATATCTTGATTAAAACTAAACTTAAACTAGAGATGAACCACAAAACTAATGATAAATCTTCTTTAATATCTTTTAATGCAAACACACCCTGTTTTTTTTAAACTCTATGTTGCTAAACTGTTGTACAATCTTCACCATAGGAACCTTGTGCTGCGCCTGTGATGTACACAGGACATACAGCCGACGTCAGTGACAGTTCACTCTGTAGTGCACTGATTCCGGTCATGTGCCGTGGCTTTCTTTACTTGTGTTTTACTTTTTTAATATGAATCACTTCCTGCTTTTAAGGCTTCTGTTCAGTTACTCTCTAAATTGTAGATATCATTGTTTTCATTCCATATTATTGCTCGCCAATTACAGCATTAAATCCAAACTTCAGAGATGTTTGTTAATGTAATTCATGAAGATTATCAGTCGATTTGTAGATTTTTACAGTGTGTGTTCAGAGTATTCGGTGTGAGTTATGTTCTGAATGGTCAGGAGCAGTGATGAGAGTTCAGAGAAAGTCCTGCTGCTGGGCCTCCTGTTCTTCTTTTTTTTTTCAGTTGCTGATAAAAACAGGATTGGCTCACTGTGAGCAATGTGTAAGCCAAATGGTGAAGACATCTGAAAAACCCTACTTGTTTTTGTATTTTAGATAAAGCGTGACAGCATGCTGAAATGAGACCGCTGCCTCAGGGATAGAGCTTAATATCTTTTGTTGTTTCTCTCTCTCTCTCTCTGTCTCTCTCTCTCATATGTTTCTATCAGTTTTTCCAGAGGACTCAGATGCAGACCGCGAGGCCCACCATCCCTACAAACACACCCTCCATACGGCCCGGCTCACAGACTCCCACAGCGGCTGTTTACCCCACTAATCAAGCAATCATGATGACCATGGCACCTATGCCTTTTCCTTCCCCACAGGCTGCACAGTACTACATCCCACCGGTGAGACAGACACACAGAAATTGTTCACTCTAATTTAATAGAGCAGTGGATAACTTCAATTATCTGTCCATATTTCACTACCAGCTACATTACGAGAATTTTATATAGCTCTATTCTAGTCTTTGCCATGCAGGGTGCCAACCTACTCATCAGTATATCACTATATATTGATCCAAGGCGCTTTTTACAATGTTTCTAATGCTCACTCACCCGTTCACACACATACTCAGCAATTTGGGGGTCGTTTATCTTGCCCAAGGGCACTTCAACACGCCAGGGATCGAACCGCTGACCTTCCTAGTGGACGACCTGCTGAGCCACAGCCGCCCCTAAACGAACAATGATCTGAACATAAGATGTAACGCTTTGTCTTTTGTGAACATGAGCAAAAATATTTTAATTTTACATTTGCCTCAGCAGTTGTGACCATTTTTTTGTAGTGAATGATTACAAAGACTCTTTGGCTGCAGCTGGTACTGGTTAGATTGAACTGATTAAAGGAATAAGGATAACATTTTAGGAAAGGCACTAATTTGCTTTCTTGCTGAGAGTTAGATAAAAAGATCGATACCACCCATGTCTGTCGAATATGAGGCTGGAGCCAGTCCCTGGTTAGCTTAGCATAAAGACTGGAAACACATGGAAACAGCTAGACTCTGAGAAGTCACTGTGCTGGCCAAGAAAAAAAAAGTGCAGCACATAACCCCCCCCCCCCCCCCCCCCCCCCCCCCCACCTTAGTGTTGTTTCACTAAGGTTTTAATATGGATTAAACAAACAAGATATAACATGTTAATTAGTGAGCTGGTAGGCCGATTTTGTTACCTTTGGACAAGCTAGCTGGCTGCTGGCAGTAACACACTTACAGTAGATTTGGTGAGTGGTGTTGATTGACAAGAAAGTGAATATTTCCCAAAATGTCAACATATTGCTTTACTAGAAAGATAAAAGCAAAATGGTCTAGAGCAGATATAACAGGAGGCTGAACCAGAATCTGACTTTTCTTTCCCACATATAGCAAATAAATCTCAACATGTAAAAAAAAAATAGCTGATTGCACAAGTATACAGTATTTTTTTTTTAATGAATTGATATTAACTTGTCTTTTTTCTTCCTTATTCGCAGTATCGCCATAGTACGCCTTACGTGGGACCTCCTCAGCAGTATTCTGTACAGCCTCCAGGGTCTGGCACCTTCTATCCTGGTCCAGGGCCAGGGGAGTACCCTGCCCCATATCGTGAGTCATTAATCCAACACAGACACACATCACATGCTATTTCCACACCCATATCACATTTGGAATATGAACTCAATACACAGTTGCAAAAATACACACTACGTGTCATCCTTGTGTGCCCTGAGAGCAGGGACTTGTAACTGTGTTGTACTAAAACGTCTTCCTCTTCTCTTCTCTTCTCTTCTCTTCTGCTTTGTTTTTCTTTTTTTCTGGCAAACTCATTCAGATCCCCTCAGGTACCACCCACCTGTCTCACCCTCTGTCCCTGCTCCCGTTCCCACAGCTGGCCCACCCTACTACCCGGGACAGACTGTGTACCCCGCCTCACCCCCCATCATAGTGCCTACACCACAGCAACCTCCACCAGCCAAGCGTGAGAAGAAAACAGTGAGTATCTTAGTAGTTCCTCTTGTCTTGTTTTCTTTTTCTAAAAGGCAGAATTTGACATTAGATAATAAGATGCTTTTTAATATGATTTTTAATCTCAGTTAGCACATTAAACCTCTAGTAATAGTGGTTTTAATAGTTAGAATCTGATACGTTCATGTAGGGTTGTAGGATAAAAGGCAAAACCTGATCTGGAAATGCTAATCGTTGCTTTGAAAGTCACAATAAATTTAGCCAGGTCTAAGATATTTAATGTTTTGGGTAAATATATATATATATTACTAGCTTTTATGCTCTTGTATGAGGTTTTAAAACCTCACTATAGTACTCATACCACACACGTATAGGCTATATATAGCACGCCTAATTTTGAGCCTGTTTTAACACTGAAATACTTCTAGTTAGATGTCACTGACCTATTTCCTTTTCCTTTCGCACAAACATGTAGAGTGGAATTGTACTAGAAATAAATTGAATTTGGTGTGTTGTCAGAGCACTGCTGAATATAGTGAATTGGACAAACACCAGTACGCTCACTGCAACACCAGGTGTGTTTATTTAATGGCATCCATTAGAGATGACGGAGCTCGCGAGTCACTTTAGCAGCAGATGTGACTCCAAACGTTCCCAAAACCAGTCACATGACATTATTAGCGGTCTGTGATCAAGGCTCAAATTCGCTCCGTGCACCAACGCCGCATTTACAGCCAGATGTGCCGCTTTCATTTCACTCTTGACATCACACTTGAATTTGATTTTGTTCGATGGAGTATGACGCTCATTCCAGGACACACGAGAGATGTTTTAATTCCCAATCCAGACCTATCCAGACACTCAAACATGCATAAAATATGGGTTGCTCCGAGACTTGCGCGCTTTAGTGAGGTCTGGTGTTTTTTGTGCCATTGTCCTCCCAGATCCGTATCCGTGACCCCAATCAGGGTGGCAGGGATATCACCGAGGAGATCATGGCAGGGGGTTCAGGGAGCAGGAATTCAACGCCTCCTGTCGGTCCCCCCTCCTCCACCCCAACCCCACCACAGGTATGGCTCCGCAGGGCTGAATATTTTTTTATCCCTTCTTACACACCACTCACCTACAGTACTTACATTAAGAGCAGCTGATTAGACTCGATCTTTAGCTGAGGGGAGAGGAGGGAGCTCGGTATCGTATCAGTGTGAGCTCTCCTCCTTAATCCTTTCTGCTCTCCACCGTGTGTGTGACAGACAGTACACATCCTCTATCTTTGGTAATTTATTCTGCCATCTTGCCCTTTTCATAAGAAATTCATGATGGCTTTCCATCCAGAATGTTACATGTCTGTCATTCATTGCATAGGACTTACTGTATATATACTGTATAAATATGAATACATCTTTACATGATCTGAAATGCACTTTTGTATTAGTATGTCCTTCATGTACATAAACTGTTTCTCCAGTCATAAAGTCATGATTATTCAGGTCACAAAGGTTTATACAATAACAACAAAAAAAAAGAATCATTTCATAAACATCACATATGTTTAGATCTGCAGGTTATAAAAACCTTTTTACATTTAATTCTCATTACAGATGTAATGGATTCACCATGTAATCTTGTTCTCAGCTGTTTATATCTTACTCTCGCTTTCTTCCTGTCACTGTTTATATTCACTCACTATTTTTAACAGTAGATTGCATACATACTGTCTGTATTCTCCTGCTTCTTCTACAGAATCCACTCAGATTCTCTTATCTGTCAATTCCGCTATTAAAAAAGAATTTGGATTTGTTCTTTGCACCGCCGTAAAGTAAACATGGAAAGTCAAGAGTTCTTAGCTCTAATCTCTTGGACCATTTTAATAAATAAAAATGAGCCAAAAGCCCAAATAAGAGTTTTTCTGGATTCTGAAGAGTGATGTTGTGACTTCTTCCTCCCTGTGTCCTCTGTGGATGTTAACAGTGTCTTTCCTCTCTTTCTCTGTCTTTTTGTGCCCCTTTTGATTTTATTTCTTTACGTATCTGCATCTTTCCACTCTCCTTTACCCTGCATTGTTCTGAGCGTTTCCCCCTCCTCCCGCCATTCCCTCCCGCATCGATCATCATTCTCCCGTCTTGTTTCTCCCCGTCTCGCCATACATCGCTGTCTGCTAATGTGACCACACCCCATCGGACTCCTTTTTTTCCCGCTTAATTCTGCATTTGGGCTTGTTTGCTTGTGTGTACGCGCGTGCTTGCCAACATCTTTGTGCCTGTCTTTCTGGTTTTTCTGTGTTGCTAGTTTTTATGGCCGCACCCTCATTATCCTCACATTTTCTACCTCAAATCGCAGCAGCAGCTGAGCAGCAGCCAGACTCCAGAGCAGCAGCAGCAGCAGCAGCAGCAGCAGCAGTCGCAGCCTCCTCAGCCACAGCAAACCCACTCTGGAGGCTACACGTTGGAGCCCCCCCAGATACCACAGCCACCGCAGCCCCAACAGCCACAGCAGCCACAGCAACCACTGACAACTGGGGGTTCAGACACCAAACCAGGGCCAGGTCTGCCCCAACACCCCCTCTTCTTAAAAAAAAAAAAAAAAAAAACAGCTACAACTGCTAACAAATAGGGCTCCCGCTCTTTATATAACAATCTAACCAAGGCAGTTCTAACCCTATATTTATGTTCAAATTGTAAAAATATAACTCCTTTACTCCTGTGTTATTTCCTCCTGTGTCAGGCAATGGCATGGTTTTTATTGGGGTTTATTTTCCCACAAGATACTATCTGCTAAAACACTGATTTTGTAACACATTTTAGGTATCACTTTTCTTTCCACAGAACACACCAAATACTTTCACTTCCATTTCACTTACAAATTAGAGTGCAGCGTCAGCAGGGCTCTTTGCTTTTCTCTCACTTAGCTTTTTCCTTTGTGTAGAAATTGTTTATAAACTTCATACAGCAGTTTTAATCCTCCATAAGTGATACCTTCACGCAGATGTTGGAGAATGTTGTTTGGCTTGTTGGTTAACCCTCGGGCTGTCTCGGTGACAATCTCTTAATTGACATTAATTGCAGTAGGTGGCATAATTATAGGGATGGCCTCATTTTCAGTGAAAAGCTTATTAGTTTAAAGGCTACACAAAACCATGTCTCCATCCAAGCATCTTTAGATACATCATCTATTTAGAAAACCTATTATTACAGTATGTGATGCAAATATAAGCTGTACCTTAGCTGATTAAATTCGGAGGACATGTATTTATCTGCATTCTTCCTCTTCCTCCTTCCAGATGAAACGCCAAAATTGGAGCCAGTTGTCCAGAAGTCTTCCTCACCCGGGCTTGTGCAGCCTGAAGCCCCCGTGGAGAGACTGGAGGCCAACACTCCCGTAACTGAGCCCTCTCCTACAGTTGAACCAGAGCTTCCCTTCCCCGCCTCACTGACCGCCCCTGTCACTCTCCCACCTACAGTGGCCAACACCAGTGAACGTCCCTCAGCCAAGGAGTCCGCTGCCTCAGCGTCGTCTCCCTCCTCCTCCTCTGTCGGGGAACACAAACCGTCGTCTTTGGCACCACCTCAGACTCCCAACACAGACAAGCCTCTCTCAGAAGCCCCACGAACTCTGGCCGCCTCGCCAGCGCCAGCTCCCAAAGCTCTGAATGGCCTTGCAGACCCTGGGACTGAACTAGACACCCCAGCTCATGAGCCTTCTCTTCTGTCCACAGCTGCACTCCAGCCCCAGGCCTCTGCTCCTGCTTACAGACAGGCCTCCTCCTCTGAAACCTTGCCCTCTGACATAAGGCCGGAGGTGCCCATTGCTGCTGCGATCGCCCCCATGGCACCTGTGGCTGTGGTGCCAGTCACCCTGACCTCAAGCCCTGCTCCAGCTACGCCAGTTATGCTCCCACCTGGCCTTCCGCCTCTAGTGCAGGCCACAACAGAGGCCGATGAGCCGAGCAAGTCCTTGGACACTAAAGACCTCGTCCCCAGTGCAGGGACAGAGGCACACGGAGGCATTACTGACAGCAAAACAGAGTCCCAGCAACAAGCGCTCACCAGGAAGAGTCCCACTACAGGTAGCGGATCTGTTGCTTGTGACTGCATGTGAAGGCAAACCCAGATGTGACATTTTAAAAGTGTACTATAAAACATATTATTACCTTGATCATTTGTTTCAGTGTTACTTGAAGCAGCGGAGTAATTAACTGTTTGAGCTTTTTTTATGAGTCCAATAATGTTTTTATGGTATTATGCCTAAATAGCAAAATTAAGTAGATCTGACATGTCCTTGGATTTTAGGTTTTTATTAACGCACATACAGCACACACTGCACACACTGCAAATAATCTCTTATCAAACACTACACTGACACAGTTGATTCCCAGGAAGTAGGGATGCGTTCTTTTGATCCGGTTCCCTGTTGGCAGAATACCTGGATTTGTCAAGCTCCACTGCTAACAAATCTTTTATCAGATCTTTTATCTCTCCTCACTCTTAAAGATACATTTATGTAAGTTTAGACAAGCTAGAAGCGGGATTAGTAAAAAGAAATGGTAACATATTTCTTTTAAATGAGATTGGAAATGGGGAGTCTTTATGTCTTGGTTGTGATCTATGTTTGCTGCACTAGTTGTATATAATTGAAAATTATTATATTCTTCCCTTTCTGTTTTTTCAGATCAGATATTTACCATTATGGTTTGATTGTTTGCTGCCCGGCTGTGGCTGACTGCATGTTTCTGCTTTTATATTTCCCTTCAGTAAATCAAACTGCTTCTGCTATACCAAAGACCTGGAGAAAACCAAATGAAGGGATCTCTGCTGGAGATGCACCTCAAAAGGAGGACGAGGTAAGAAAAGACGCCCGTACTGCTCACCACGCAGGACGAGATGATAAGACTGAACCGGTTAGATTGAGTATTTAAAGGACTAGTGCATAAGATTTAGTGGCATCTAGTGGTGAGGTTGCAGATTGCAACCAAATAAATACACCTCCCCTCCCCCTCCCCTTCCAAGTGTGTTGGAGAACCTACGGTGGCCACAAAAAACGCAAAAAGCCCTCTCTAGAGCCAGTGTTCGGTTTGTCCATTCTTGGCTACCGTAGAAACATGGCGACCTCCGTGTAAGGGGACCCACTCCCTGTGTAGATATAAAGGGCCCATTTTAAGGTAATGAAAACACGATTCTTATTTTCAGGTGATAATACACTAATTAAAACATACTTTCTGCTGAGTCTGTTCTGCTAGATGCCACTAAATCTTACACACCGGACCTTTAAAGTCCTACACATACATTGAATTTGAATTATCTTAAATTTTAGATAATTTCACCTTCAAATTATACACAGTATATATCTATTTGTGTTCAGAGGTCATGTTTAGTCAAATAGGCGATAAATTATCATGTAAAACTGACCTACTTTTCAACTATTTCGTCAGATTTTTCACATGTTCGGTATCTCATTTTGTAAAGAGACTTCTTACAATGCCTACAAAGCATCAAAGAAGGGGGACAGAGATTGTGTGAGAGAGAAAAGGAAAAGGCACGATGTAGGCAATAGTTCAAGTGTAAAATGTTTCCACATGTGTGGTGGGGGAAAGCAGACATAAATGACTTCAGGGTGTCGTTATCGTCCGACAACGACGGCAAGGAGTTATCCATCATCCTTATTGCTCACCCAGCCCACTGTATGTATAATCAACTCTGGCCCTCTTTGGCTTCCTCTCCTTTATTGTTTATTGTATAGGGTCGCTGCTGTGGGACAATTCACAGGTCGAATCAGGAAGTTCACGTCCTGGCTTCAGAGTTTAACGTGACTAATAAAAAGTCTAAAAATATACAATTACAATGACTGAAAACTGGGCTTTACTGCAAGAATAGAATTAAAACAAATCCCTTTTTTACTGAGTGCAAATGGCGTTGCATGAACAGATAATATTTCACATAATAATAGTTAAATGACAATAGAAATGTAATAAATCAAACCAGAGTAAGTATGTCCGCTGTTACTGCTGCTCCTATTTCCTTTTTTTTGTTTGTACTTGACCCTTTCTGCCCTCTCTGCATTTCATCATTTTTCATCCCTGAGTCCCCTGCCTTCACTCGATGTTTATTCATTCCTTCCTCACTTTCTTTTCCTGCATTTTTTTTTTTTTTACCCTTTCTTCATGTGTCCATCTCTCTCTGCAGATGATGTCCTTATAGCTTTGCGAGTACTGTGTGGATAATTTGCGATGCTACTAGAGTTATATTTATTTTTCAATTAAGTGTCTTTTTTTGTCGTTTAAATCCTCACCATAAGCTCAACCGTTTAGCAGTTAGGAATGTATAATATCGCTTAAGGTTAATAAGCGGGACGTAATGCTCACTGACAGATATTAAGGAAATAAGTCATGCATCTGAAAGCTAAATCTCGCCTCCACACAGGACGAGCCCAGGCCAGTAGATCAGCCCGCCGGAGACCAGTCCCTGCAGTCAGCTCCACTGAGCAGCAGCCCTGTGCCCCTACCGTCAGGCTTCAGCTCCACCACTGCTCCGGCTCCCGCCAGCAGCCCCGACGCCGACGGGAAGCCGGCCGCCCCGGAGGAAAACGGCGAATCCGAGCTGGAGCCCATGAGGAACGGGGCGGGCCACACCTCGGAGACGGAGAGCAGCGACAGCGGGGTCACCCACGGAGACAAGGAGAACTCCACAGGGGCTCCACAGGACGTAGAAGGTTAGAAGGAGCCCGTTGTTTGGACAGATGTATTTGAAGCTACAATAGGAAAAAGCATGTTTTATCAGCAAAGTATCCTGCCCCTCCTTAATTATCTCTGTGTGTTTAAACTTTTTTTTTACACATGTTTCTCTCTCCTTCCTTCTCAAACCCTGCGCGGTGGTCCAGACCTGTCTGAGGCCAGCGGGAAGCGTCAGTATGACAGGGACTTCCTGTTGGGCTTCCAGTTCATGCCTGCCTGCATACAGAAGCCTGAGGGGCTCCCACCGATCAGCGATGTGGTGCTTGACAAGGTAAACAAGCTGCTTGTTGCAGAAAAACCTGCATGCACCTTAATTAAAAAAAAATGTTTTATTGTCTTTAAAGCTCTCAGGCAGTTGTAGGTAAATCGATGGCAAGAAATGTTATGTGTACTGTGAGTTTACATAGCAGGTAACCAACCACCTCATGGGGCCCTAAATGTGTCCTTTCACATGGCAATCGGCTCGTGTTTTTTCTGGATCTTTTGTCAATTATAGCCACAGTCTCAGTCTATATTTGCCTCTGTAAATAGAAATTATATGTGTGTTTATCAAGCAAAAATGCCAAACATCCAGTGGTTACAGCTTCTCAAAATAGATAAATTGTTCTGTGATGTAATTGCACATCACATATCTTCACGTTTAACATGTTGGACGGACAAAAAAAAAAACTTGAAAATGTCCCCTTGAGCTCTGGGAATCTGTGAAGGGCATTATTCACGCATTGCTGAGGTTTTTTAAAAGACTAATCAATTAAGCGATTAAAAGATAGATTCGATGAATGAAGATTTGTCGCAGCCCTAGTTTTGAATAAACCTTTTTTTATCTAACGGGGCTCCTCATTTTCGGCTCAAGTAAACACAGGCACCGTTTTAGATTTTGTGCATTGAATCAAAGATACACACACAGAGAGTTCGGTTCATTCCTCTGATCCGCACATACGTATGGGTGGAGCGTATGGCCCGCTGAAATGCTGTTTTGATTAAAATCACATTGCTATTATGTCACACTTGGCAGCGTTAAAAGAGTACATGCCCCACCCCCACCTCTCCAAAAAAGAACAACCAGACCGGCTGATGTACAATCCCATAGTCTCCTTTTTCTCTGTGGGAGAAAGTGAAATCTCACTGGAAAAGAGTAGCGAAGAAGTCAAGGACAGCTGAAAGACAATGAGCTGGATTTGTTCTTTTCTCTCCTCCCCCACAACTATCTCGCTCTCTCTCTCTCTCTCTCTCTCTCTGTCTCTCTCTCTCCCTCCTGCGTTCCTTTCTTCCTTCCTTCTCTTCCACATCTGGCTCTGACTTTCTCTCACTGAAACAGCCTGCTGAACTAGCCCAGCGTAATTTATCGCCTGTACAGTAAAAACACATAAACCAAAAGCTGGTAATGTAGTATGACCATCAGTTACAACGGGTCACCTTAAGGCACCACCGGGTTCAGAAACGCACACACACATTCTCACCAGGCTGACTCCTTTTACCCTGTTGCCAGTGTTATTAGAGTATCACTGCTCCCCCTGCTGTTCTGCTCATTGTCTGACTCTATGTGTGTGTGTGTGTGTGTGTGATGTCGTGTGCGTGTTATGTGTCGTACAGATGAACCAAAACAAGGTGCTGTCTCGAGTGGTGGATTCCAGGGTAATTTCCAGAGGACCTGACTTCACACCTGCCTTTGCAGATTTTGGCAGGCAGATGACCGGAGGAAGAGGCGCTGCAGTGAGTCACACATGCACACACACACACACATGCACACACACACACACACACAAGCTGCCACAATCATTCATAAAGACACACACACACACTCCCCTCACTGCACTTTCCATTATCTCAAAACTCTGGCACAACAGATCACTTTTTCCAAAATGTTGAATTAATCCTTTAACCTACTAGAGTGTAACAACATATTAGACAACTAGACGATATATCAGGTCAGTGATGAGGCTTTCCTGTACAAAAGGTGTGATATTTCACAAGATAATGAGCAAAGTTTCCTGGCAGAGAATCGTTTGCATTTTAAAATTAGAAGGACACACGAACTCAAAACAGTAACAGACGATATGTAATGTTGACAGATTTAAAGAAAAAAAGCTGTGTAATCATGGTGACCTGTTCTTTCGTTCACCTTCTCAGCTTATGAACATCGGCACGCGGCGGCCTCCGCCCAGGAAGATCATCATGAATGTGTCGGTGAACGACGATGTTCAGCTGAAAAAGTCCGAGAATGCCTGGAAACCTGGCATGAAGAGAGAGTCCCCCCCAGAGGATCCTGAGGCGCAGAAAACACAGGTAGGGCCAAAAAGTTACACACACAAAGGAAAACATGAGTATTATAAAGCATCAGCTATCAAAACCAGACTCGTTTCAAAATGATTGAAGAGAAGTCAATCGTTTAATTTAACCAACCACAGAATCCAATTACTTTGCATAATTAACACAGTGGTGAGAAAAAGAACCTATTTTATAAAAGTGGAACAGGAAGTGGTATTCTTAACAAAAACCTACCAGTAATAAGCAGCCCTACAAATGAGTTAGTTTGTCATGATCATTGCAAAATAGTCTCCAAACAGGCTGAACGTTTAATCGGTGACCTCTATCTTTTCCTGATCACTTCCTCTCAGGAGCTCTTCAGGAAGGTACGCAGCATCCTGAACAAGCTAACGCCTCAGAAGTTCAACCAGCTCATGAAGCAGGTGACGGACCTGACCATCGACACAGAAGAAAGGCTCAAAGGAGTCATCGACCTCGTCTTCGAGAAGGCCATCGATGAGCCCAGCTTCTCTGTCGCTTACGGAAACATGTGCCGCTGCCTCGCCACGGTGAGCGCTGACATTAAACAGTCATTGTTACCATCAGAGCAGAAGAGTGTGTAAAATTTTGGGTAAATAAACAGGCTGGTGTTTGTGAGGTCGCTGGTGTAAATCGACTTTACGGGAAGATGTCGGCGGGGGGAAAAGTATGAATACCAGATGGAAAAGATGACACAGGAATCGTTGTACGATAATGATTTAAAAAGGTTAAAAATTTCAGAATTCCAAACCAATGACTTGCAAAAGATGTAAACACCTACTATCTTCAGTAGTAGGAGAGGAAGAGAAAGCTGCTGTTGCCCTATTTGGAGTCACATTTGTTTGTAGTAAAACATAAAAACTGAACTCTCGCTGAACTCTAAATAAACTTAACAAATGGGTCAGTATTTATTAAAACTGCATACGCTTACTGAGATACTTCTAACAGCAATGTAGGACAAACATTTTATTATTCTTAAGAGAAACTGACTGCCATCAGTCGGTAACCTTATGAATAGCATATATACAAAAAATCCAAACTTGGAAATGATTCAATCTGTTTTTGCTGCTTTTGTGAAGTAATTTCTTTCAGTATAACTTGCAAAAAACCATTATTCTTGTGTCCTCGTCTGCAGCAGACCTGATTCACTGTTCAACATTAAACATAATTTGAAGGTTTTAGTTCATCACTTAAATCATCTTTATACTTCTGTTTCTTAACGACGTCCATTATGTCTACTGTTTATATGCAGCTTAAAGTGCAAATGACAGACAAACCCAACACCACAGTGAACTTTCGCAAGCTGCTGCTAAACCGCTGCCAGAAGGAGTTTGAGAAAGACAAGGTGGACGATGTGGTGTTTGAGAGGAAGCAGAAAGAGCTGGACTCTGCTGCATCG
The DNA here is from genome assembly GCF_963924715.1 of Thunnus thynnus. Classification (NCBI taxonomy): domain Eukaryota; kingdom Metazoa; phylum Chordata; class Actinopteri; order Scombriformes; family Scombridae; genus Thunnus; species Thunnus thynnus. Next base: position 10,299,018 of record NC_089520.1, read on the forward strand.
GTACGTGGTCTATGAATGACTCAAATGTGACACGCAATTCTATTCTGTTCCAAAATATTTTCAGTAACGGTTGACCCTGTAGAGAATCAAACCGCTAGCCCTGGATCACTTCATGTAGAGGGTGTCGTGAATAAGAAGTAACATCTTCTGTCCTCCCTCAGTCAACGGAGCGTGAGCGGCTTCAGGAAGAGCTGGAGGAAGCCAAGGACAAAGCCAGAAGGCGTTCCATCGGCAACATAAAGTTCATCGGCGAACTTTTCAAGCTCAAGATGTTGACGGAGGCCATCATGCACGACTGCGTGGTGAAGCTGCTGAAGAACCACGACGAGGAGTCTTTGGAGTGCCTGTGCAGGCTGCTAACCACCATCGGCAAGGATCTCGACTTCGAGAAGGCCAAGGTGAGACGGAAACGAAAGTTGCTTTACGGAGCGAGCGGTTAATGCTCAGTAATATTCTAGGTTTGTCAGTTATACGGCTGCATTCGGGTCAGGTCTGCAGACTTGTTTGGAAATCAGAATGGGCACAGCTGCGATTGTAATTCGGAGGAGATTGTAGTGGCTCAGACAGCCTCCAAAACAAGGTGTCTGAAGCCTCTGGTGTAGAAAATAAGTTTTTTAAATGTGAATATTTTCTGGTTTCTTTTAGTCCTCAAGGATCTTTAGGTTGTAGACTCTTGGTCAGGACAACATTTGAGGTTGCACCTCGGGCTTAAGGAAACATTTATCAACATTTTTCACCTTTTTCTGACATCTCATAGACCAAACGACTAATAGATTAATCGATAATGATAATAGTAATTATTTGCAGCCCTAACATATTCAGAAGAATAAAATGCAGTAGGTGATTTAGCAGATGTTTTTCTCTAAAAGATATTAAAAGTAATTGTGGACGTTACTGTCAGTTGGAGTTGTGTTATATTTTCATTGCGTCATACATACTGGAACAACCTCAAGGCTGTCGGCGTGATGAGCTACATGAGTTCGAGTTGTTGATAACATATTTCGAGGCTCACTGGCACAAGAATAAGACCTTGAACAAGCCCGATGTTTCGTCTACGTCTGCAGTAAAGACGAAAGTGAAGAAACTCAGAGATTGTTTGCAGAGCTGAAGTCATAAATTTAGCTTTATGCCCAGTAAGCAGCCCTTTGACGTCAGTGTGTCAGTATGCCTGGATGTGATTCCGATCTACAGCAACACAAGTTTTGGGAGACATGAAAGAGACGGTTCTGGTGGGGATCGGATCTCGAACCAGCTGGGCTACATTCGTTCCAGAGGCAGAGGGGGGAGATGCTGTGTATGTAGGTTATGAGGAAACAGGAATATCCTCATGTTCCCCCTGCAGTGGATGCTCTGCTTCGTTCTGTCTGACTGGCTCTCCTGTAGACATCAGCGACTCCCAGCTGGACACAGCGAGAGTCCTCAGATGCTTGGAGAGACACAACCGACCCGAGGGCCTCTCTGCTCTCTCTTCGCTGTACTGTGATATGTGGTTTGATCCTTATCAGCTACTAGTCACCCTGCAAAAGAAAAGCCCTCTGACCAGCAGAAAAAAAAGACCTATCAACTCCTTTTCTGTTGAGATTAATCAATCTGTAGTGGATTAAATCATACAGATTATGGTTAGAAAACATCCGTCTTGTCCTTTTGGTATATTTCATCCTGTTTAATGTGATAATTTCCTCAACAAGGCAGTTTTAATGTGAGGCCATTAATGTGAATTGCAGCTGTTCTTTTTAGGCTGTTACAGTTTTTGTTCTGCTGTCGCCCAAAATGTTCCAATTTAGTCTCGGGTGTTCAGGAACCGCTCCTGCTCCAAGTAATAAAGCGAACAATTGGTCAATTGAGCGAAATCATGTGGAAATCCCTAAAAACCTGCTGTCTAGAGACGTAGAGAACATAACCTTCACGTCTCAAAACTTAACCCTCTCTTTCTCTCTTCCCCGTCAGCCTCGGATGGATCAGTATTTCAATCAGATGGAGAAAATCGTCAAGGAGAGGAAGACGTCATCTCGCATACGGTTTATGTTGCAGGATGTTATAGACCTGAGATTGGTGAGTATGCGTGTGTGTGTGTGTGTGTTTGCGGTTCATTCATGTGATATTTATTTTATCCGCACAGTCGCACAGCTGAGTCCAAAGTCCAGCCTCATGTTCAGGCTATCTCTAGGTCACAATGTATTCTCCCACAGAGGTTTGTTTCATTGATCTTTCTGACCTTCTGGAACATGAAATTGGATATTCTGATTACATTCTGCTAAATGAACATCTACTACGTACTGCTCTTGTTATTGAGTTTGAACCTTTTAAGAGAGACTGATGGGAGAAAAAAAACTCTGTGGGAGAAGCAAAACAACCTGAGGCACACGCTGTACGCTTACCTGTATGTGCTTGATGACAGAGGAGCTAATCGACTCTTAAATCCCATGAAAACTTCAATATGCTTCTATAAGATTCAATTTACTCCAGTGAACAGTCGGCAAAGTTACAGTTTTGGGGAAAAAAAACATCATGTAGTATTATTATTAAGAGTGAAACTCTTCCTTGGGACTGTGAGGGTGTGGTAAGCAATCCCACAACTGCCTTCAGACTCTGATTCAGATATTGTTAAATCCTGATTGGTGCACAGAAGTACATGACATCACCTTTTTTTTTTTTTTAGTAAAGAAAGTAGGTTGTGAGGGCCTTTTTTAATGCTGGTCACACTGACTCATGATAAAAGCTCTGCATACTAATGCACTAAAATGTTGTAATGTTGTCTATGAACAGTTTAAAATAGTGAATGAAAACTGTAAAAAGACACTGCTGAAACACGATATTGAAGGGAAAAACACCATTAATGATATTAATGTCAAATGATTTCCTTTTTTTCATAGATATTATTAAAAAAAAAACAATTAAATTACTCACAGGAAAGAGAAATAAACAAAGAACAAATAACTTAACGTGAGACCTGTAATATCAGTCTTTTCTAATAGAAACATCTGCACTGATTAAACGTGATTCCCTCCTAACTCTTACCTAACACAAGCTGTTTAAGTCAATGTCACTGTCTCTTATTACCACACGTCGGAAACAGGGATTCGAGTCCTGCCGTGCTGCTCCTGTCAGATTTGAAATTAAAATCAGAAAGGCTACCGAGGCAGTGCAGCATTCCTCTCCGTTTCAAAACAAACCGGCACATTCAGCGCTACGGAGCCGCGGCTCAAATGAAGGATCAGGAACAGATGTTAACACGTATGCCTGTCGCATCCCTTGAATTTTGATACACCTCTGTGATCGACAGCTTCTTTTATTTTTGAACTGATGTAGCCGATATGATAAAATCCATTTATATTCTCAAGACATTTAAAGTTAAATCGAGAAAAAGAATCCGCTTGAAACTCGCTGAATCTGACGCCGCTGTTTGATTCATATCATTGTGGCTCTCAATTTTTCAACAGCACAACTGGGTGTCCAGAAGAGCCGATCAGGGCCCGAAAACTATCGAGCAGATCCACAAGGAGGCGAAGATTGAAGAGCAAGAGGAGCAGAGAAAAGTGCACCAGCAGCTGCTCTCCAAGGACAGCAAGAGACGGCCAGGTCAGGCCTGCAGTCTAAATCCTCTTTAAGGCTTAGCGTCACATCGGCACAACTACAGTGACTCAGGAAGCCTGCAAGCATACAGGCAGACTTCCTGTCCCTATAGCCTGCAGAGACGCTATTGTGCCCAACAGCAGACAGGAAGCCCCCCTGCCCCCCCCCTCTACCCTCCTGTCTGTTAGCTGACCTATAATATTTCATCAAATATGGCAGTCACAGTCAAAAACGTCACTCTTGACATCTCCTCGTTTGACTCCAATGAATGTAAAAATCACTGAGCTCATTTTAAATGTTCCCTGCTTGTGTGTGTGTGTGTGTGTGTGTGTGTGTGTGTGTGTGTGTGTTTGTGTGTGTGTGGGTGTGTCTCTCTTCGCTCCCGTAGATCCAAGAGAACAGAGAGAACAGAGAGATCAGCGCGTGCAGAGAGAAGAGACCTGGAACACTGTGCCCATGACAAAGAACAGCAGGACCATTGATCCCACCAAGATCCCAAAGATCTCAAAGGTGAGACATGATGCCAGGTCTGTTTTTAGGCGCAGAGGGTGGCTACACACTGACACCCAATGTGTGCGTTTTATTAAACCCACTCGCTACACCTTATACTGGAAGAAGTCTACAGGCACACCGCAGGCGGAAGGAAGTTCTGGCTTATTTTGAGATCCACACAGTTTGATTCGCTCACATCCCTCCATACAGATCATGTATACAGTGACATAAATAACCTGGTGGTTACTTATGTTACATGCATATATTATAAAAACCAAGATAAAACTCATAACCAAGATACTGTGCATGTGTGTGTGTGTGCAAAAACATCCTCACCTCCAGTCTCATAGTAATCTTATACCTCAGATCTGTACCCTGAAATTAAAGTGAACATAAAGACGTCCTTAGATCAGAGCCATTCCAGGCATGTTTGATAAATGTAGTCTAGGTTTTAGCTGTGACACCAACAGATCACACCTGGGAAAAAACACATCTGCTTGTGCTCCGTAACAGCACAATGTTTAGAGCAAACGACTCGCAGAGCCACAAAATAAATGAGCTGCTCTTGATGGTTACAATTAATATGAACTATTAGTATTTTGTTAATTGTGAGGTTGAAGAGTGTCTGTCTGAAACTCTTCCCGACCTTCCACAAAATACTCACACTGGCATAATCTGTCAAATATGACAGGACATTACAGTCAATTTTAAGTAAAGTATTTATATCCCTGTATGATGACATCATATCAATATGATTAAAACCACAATAATAAGTTTAGTTAAATAATTCATCCAATCATCAGAAGATCAATTCAGTGTTGCGGTGACATCAGGAACGATCACAGATTAGAAACTGATCACTCATCTTGTTTTGACCCCAAAAAAAAGCCTAAAAAGTTTTGTTGCAGCATTTTGTGTCAGGAGGTTGTTTTTTTTTACCCTCACTAAACCTCAGGTGAATATTATCAAGTCTACGTGATAATTAAAATACATTTGTGAGATTGTTCTTCATGTCATGACAAGTCCGTCTCACGTTCAAGTGTTTTTCCGCTTCAGTCAAAAAGCTCTCTCACAGATAGTTGTAGGTTTCAGTAGAAGGTTTCTGTACACAGGAGATAACTGTTTACACAGCACCGAGATGAATCCTGTGGCTCAACTTAAGCTGTGTACACAAACTTTCTCTGTCCTCATCTGATCTACATTATTGTGGTTTACATGTACAGTAGTACAAAGTCCCCCTGCTGGATCCATTCGGTTCTACTGTGTAGTAAAAACAAAAAAAATAGCAAGTTGTTGTTTTTTTTTCAGCGCTCCCCCTGCTGGAAGGACTCGGTCATGTTCTCAGTGTTAGTTGTGCAAGGAGACACTCATTTTACTAAACCTTATGGACAATTCATGTCATATACCACATGTTATATACTCAGTATTTCGTGTAGTACTTGTCCTCATTTAATCAATGAATTCCTGAGAGCCTGAATACAAATAAACTGATCAGCATTTACCTTTGTGACCTGTCAGCAAATTGTCATTCTTATATCAATAAAGACATGTGATTCTCCTCCTGCAGCCTCAAATGGATGAGAAGATCCAGCTCGGCCCTCGGGCTCAAGTCACGTGGGTGAAGGGCAGCAGTGGAGGAGCCAAAGCAAGCGACTCAGGTAAGATGACACTTTATTAACTGACCGACACCACAGCAGGTTGAAATATTATACATTTCTTTCCTCATCTTTTTTACCTTCGAGACACATCGTGGTACTAAATCAACAAAACCAACATGGAAGTGGAAAATGTATCTTCCAAACCTGTTTATATGAATCCTAATATTTATCAGCTCTCTGGGTGTCTCATGCTCCAGCTAGAGTTGATGGTAAAAGATTCAAATGCTTGATCCTGACAAACAACATCATTTGTGTTTAATGAGCAGCCAGATCTCAACGTTGACAATCGTGTTTCAGGGTCAGATCGTAGCTGCCACTGACTGAATGTCACACTTTTAATTTGAGCCTGAAGCCTGCAGGAGAATATCTGTTCTTCCTTTCGGTCAGCAATGAACTTTTGAAATATTAGTCTGTTGTTTGTTGCAAATATAGTGACTCAGAGAAACAGCGCTTCCAAATAAGGTCGAGGGAAGGGGAGAAATCTGGTTACTCATCTGCAGCGTGTTTACACAAATTTATAGTTCCCTGGTTACTACAGTCTGTGTTTAAAGAACTGCTTAACTCTTAAGGTCCAACATCTCTACAGTTGATCTGCTGCTAGTTTTTGTCATTCCTGTGTCTCTTTTTTTTTTCATAACAGAACTATCACGGACTGGCAGCAGCCTCAACCGTTACTCTGCGCTGCAGTCTACACCTTCACCTCAACCCTCCACCACTCCTCCACAGAACCCAGACTTTGACTCCAGGAGAACTCTGGGAAGGTAAAGAAACACTGGGTCTTATCTGTCTTTGTCAATAAAGTTATCTTTGTACTTCTGATTGTTAAATTGTCAGCAGGACTGCATTAGAGTCACATTTGTTTAAGAAATTGTCCTCATATTAAAGTGCTTCTCCATTCTGTGATGTAACGTCCTCATGAACTCTTGTTTATTTTGTTTGTTTGCTCAATCGTTTGCCTTTTTCCTCTTCCCCCAGCACTCGTAGCAGTACAGGGAGAGAACGCAGCGAGAAACCTCTGATCTCCGCGCCGCCATCGTCACGGCCCGGATCTTTCATCAGGGGAAGCAGTTCGAAGGAGCTGCTGGAGAGCCAAATCCCGGAAGAGCCGCGAAGAGACCGGGAGCGAGAGGGAGCCGAGCCGCGGAGACCGAGCGTCACCGAGGACAAAACGGAGCCGGAGCGCAGCAGAGTCAAGGAGCCTGGTGAGGAACGCCTGGCTAAAACTGTACCTTGAAAGCAGACTTTACCTAACGTGTGATTTATCAAAATTCAGAATAGAGTAGGTTTGTATTCATGTGGGGATTTAAATCAGAGAGGACAGACTCACACAGACCAGAGACACTGTTGTGACTGCTGTTTTTACGTCAACAGTGAAACCTGAGCCAGCGGCGCAGACACCGGACAGACCTGCCCTGTCTGAGGAGGAGATAGAGAGGAAGTCAAAGTCCATCATCGACGAGTTCCTCCACATAAATGATTACAAGGTACTTAGATTCACAAGAAAGTCAACAGTAGATGAGACTCGTGGTGTCTAAGATGTTTTAATGTACATCCACAAACTGTTGCACCTAATGATAAATGGATAATTGATCATTTTAATGTCTTTCTTTAAACTGCATTTAATGAAGTGTTATGTATAGATGTTTTTTATTGACAGGATTATGATGCTCGTAGTGTTTAACTTCCCCTTTTTGTTTCTAGTCTTGAGCGTATTTCTTTGTTCTCTGCAGGAGGCTATCCAGTGTGTGGAAGAGCTCGAGTTGGGCTCTCAGCTGCACATCTTCGTGCGCGTCGGGGTGGAGTCGACCCTGGAGCGCAGTCAGATCACACGGGACCACATGGGCCAGCTCCTCTTCCAGCTGGTGCAACAGGGAATCCTGCCCAAACCCCAGTTCTACAAAGGGTCAGTTCACCTGCCGGCTGTGCTCTGCCTTACATAAAAATAATCCCTTTTAAAAAAAAAAAAAAAAAAGCAGGGAGCTGATTGTCTCCTTTTTAGCACATCGTAGTCCTGCCTGCTTTTTGTAAATGTAACTTCTGTGTTTTCATAAAAGAATGAAGAACATGGAGTTTCATTTGTTCATCAATCAATCAAGTGCTGGATAGATTGATATTGTCCAACCAATATCAGCATACATCATATTTTAAAAGTTTATGTATATTCTGTTATGTATATAGTCAAGAAATGTAAAGAAGTCTGGAAAAAGAATGAATTCTGGGAAATTCTGAACATTTTGAAAATGTCAGAATCATGATAAACAAAGGAAGAAGTGATTTCTTTTTTTTTTTCAGGGACTTACAAGCAATTTCTTGCTCAGAACTGACAGGATTTAAATAATAAATTTCAGTATGAAATCACAGGTTTTTTGTTTCCTCTAAATTAGTTTAATATAAGCGGTTTAAGCAGCTCCAGGTTTTATACATGTTGACTCTTGTATTTGTGAGTGTGTGTATCACAGGAGTCATAATATCTTCATTTCTTCGTGGTCTCCTAATGGATAGTTTGTGTGTTTTTTTTTTTTTGTTTTTTTTTCAGGTTTGCAGAGACGCTGGAACAAGCGGACGACATGGCCATCGACATTCCCCATATCTGGCTGTACCTGGCCGAGCTGCTCAGCCCTGTGCTGAGAGAAGGGGGCTTCTCTATGAGAGAGCTCTTTAGGTACTGAGATGTCCACTCCTGAGTCATTCACTAAATGCTCAAATTGGCCACTAAAACAGCCGCCTCGTTACCGGTCGTATCTCGTTCACCTCATTTCACACACAGTGGCTGAACTAGCTTGAAACCTCTCTGTTTACAACCCCAGTAAACCACTTTTACTTGATCAAAAAAGCCACATAATCGTCGTCCTTTTGGACCACATTTTTCTAGTTTACATGATTTCCCTCTTTCTTCTGTTCATTTCCAAGATGAATTAATTTCAGACTATATTTTGACATCTGTGACAGCTGCTCAGGCGGCAGGCCGGATGAGGGGGCGTATGCCATATTTTGAGAAATTTGAAGAGTGAATAGTGCAGGAAAGTATTTCATAATGAAGCTGTGATTTCTGCAAACTCCCTCATCTGAGCAGATCTGAAGTAGCATAAAAAGTTGTTTGAGTAATTTGTATTTTCTCTCTCTCTCTCTCTGTATGATGAAAAACATTTGGGCAGACTTGCGTTTAATTTCTGTCGTTTCTGTTTGTTCACAGTGAATTAAGCAAACCTTTGCTTCCTGTGGGAAGAGCTGGGATCTTAATTTCTGAAATACTGTACATACTATGCAAACAAATGGTGAGCAACACTTTGATCTTCTATTGTGTTTGTATTCAGTCTGCACACATTTATATTACCTGCTCTCATTATGAAGCCAGGAGAGTATAATCAATCATCTGTGACCTGAGGGACGTACACAATGAATACATAATCAATCATTGATCATTCACTTAAATGTCTGTTAAGATCAACAATTGATTATTTTGGGGGTTATATAATGTGCAGCCGTGCACTATTCTGTCCTTTCGCTTTGTAATAGATATTTGATCATATGTCATAGGTATGTCAGAATAAGGACAAAATAACACACTTTCATTAAGCACTACAAAGGGTTTGATTATTCATTCACTACTATTATTAACATCAATCAGTTGTGTGAAATGTGCGTCCCAATAAAAAGTTATTTTGTTCTTTTGATTTGTAGCAAATGAATTAATATGTCAGACAGTTTTTATTAATTCATCAAATAATATATTTCCATTGCAAATTGGGAAACAGTCTCTTCAGTCTGTACTGCTCGTATTTTCTTTCCCACTGCTGGAAACTGAATAAAGATATTTCAGAGAAGCGAGGCGTGACATTGTGTCATCTTGTCTCCACAGAGCCATAGGACTGTGGGTTCTCTGTGGAGGGAATCTGGCCTCAACTGGACCGACTTCCTCCCAGAGGGAGAAGACGTCCAGGCTTTCATCTCACAACAGGTTGGTGAAGAAATATCATTATTATAGGAGAACTCAGTCTCCATCCATCGGCTTTCTTAACACTTCTTCAGCCCAACGAGTCGATAAAGACCACACTCTAACCTCTCCTCGTTCCTGTTTCATCATCTCTCCCTCATTTGTCACTCCCCCATCACATCGATGATACAAACAGAAACTCCAGTTCGTTCTGTCAGACGACTCCGGCCCTGAGACGACTCTGTCTAAAAGGATCTTGTCTCCTGAGGAGCTGAGCCGCCAACTGGAGAGACTCCTCCTGGAGGACATGGCCAGCGACGAGCAGATCTTCGACTGGGTCGAGGTATGAGAAGTGACGCACGTATACGCAGACAAATCATCATCCAAACTCTGCAAGCTGGTGGCTAAAACTCAGGGCAGCCTGTTTTTTTTATGACTTGCAGAACTCTGACACAGTTTATTTACATATTGAGTCACTAAAAAAATGTTGAAGCAACAATAGTAGTGAATAACTCAATATGATGTGATTAATATAGGAAGTTTAACTAACTAATAAACACTTTAGTGGCTCAGAAGCTGAAGCTGATGTTGCTCTCAGACCATTTCTGTTGGTTGATATATTTGTTGACTGCTGGTGAGGAGGTGTAGGATTCAGGGAACTGTGATACCAGTGAAATTGGCTTCTGCATAGTTTTCCTTAGTGTCATTTCTGCGGTTGCCATGGTCACACAGCGAGGCACCGTGCCAAGTTGAGAAAAGTTAAACCACCGTCGTGTTTACATGGGAAACAATGGAGATAGCGACTGCAGTCACTCTCTGTCTGAAAGTTACCTTTAGAGCTGAAGCTGACGTAAGCGTTTCATTTGCTGTCAGAGCATGATGCATCGACTACATCAGCACAATCAAGAGGTGCTCCTTACCACAAAATAACATGCAGTACAAGTCCAGTGGGCTGTTTATTCTGTTGTTAAACTACCTGAATGGCTGAGCTGACTCTACACAGACAACAACCATATGATACAACAGCTCTCACTAGCAAAAATGTAGAGGCGATGACTCATAAACTCACTGCAATTTGGCTAATAGTAGTACAGAGAAGCAGAACCAGCTGGGACAAGTAGTTTTTAAGTGACATGTAAGAGAAGATAATAGTAGGCTGTTACACTTGAAGTCAAGCGACAAAATTGTATTTTTAAAGGGGACATAACAGGCTTTCTGTTTGTTATGATGTCAGATGTTTGTGTTAAACATGGTCAAAAGCTTCAGCCTTCTCTGTGCGCTTCGTTTACCTCTACTTCCTCCTCGTGATGACATCAGATCGTTCGTGCGGTCGCTCATGTTGTCCGCTCGCTTATTTCGGATCAGATTTCGGCTCCAACGTGTACGGATTAATTTGAGAAGTTTCAATGTCGAGTAAAAGGACAAGAAAAAGAAGTGAAATCCTACTACTTCTGTTGTGTTTGTTTACGTAGCCTCCAGGGCTGGTGGATGTCTGCTGAGGGGCAGCTAACCAATCAGAACAGAGCGGGCTCATCATGAGACAGCAGCTAAAACGTCCTGTTTCAAGGACATTTTTTGAACTGTAAATCATGAAGATATTCCAGTCGAGCCCCAGAATATAAACACAGGCCGGGACATGTGCATGATACGTGTTTATGCAGAGAACATCCAAGAATCATCCAAGAAACACTAAATGATACAAACATATGTCTTTGCACCACAGTTCAGGTAAAATCATGCATCACTGCGAAGATGCGTTGTTGCCGTGTGAAACTGACATATTGTGTGTTTTTGTCCTCCTCCTCCTCCTCCTCCGTGCTGCGTTTCCCAGGCAAACCTAGATGAATCTCAGATGAGCTCGTCTCCCTTCCTGAGGGCTTTGATGACAGCTGTGTGTAAGGCAGCAGTGAAAGGTAAGCGCTCCGCCACCTGGAGGAGAGAGTCTTCTCTATTCTGTTAAAATCTCACCACTGATTACAATATTTACACACTTACAGATGATAACACCAACTGTCGAGTGGACACGGCCATCATCCAGAGGAGATTGCCTGTATTACTCAAATACCTTAACTCAGACACTGAGCGACAGCTGCAAGCACTTTATGCACTTCAGGCGCTGATAGTCGCCCTCGATCAGCCTCCAAGTAAGTGCTGCGTCACAGTTTCCTCTTCACAATGAAAGATTTATTTGTCTTTATGTCATTTTTTTTTCTTCATTTCTTATCAGAGAACATTAAGTTGTGAAATTTCTTAATTGTTTTTAAGTAATATTGTAAATAATCTCTCCACAAGGTCCATTTAGTAGCTGTTCTGGAGCTTTTTTATCATGTCACATAATCTTCATCAGCTGTTTCATTTTGCCCAGTTGTTTATAAAATTGCAGATGTTCAAATTTACATCTGATCTGAGCATTTCAAGGACTTTTTGTGTCCTGTTTGCTTAAAAGTTTAAATTCAAAGTTCATTCATTCTTGACCTTTGAAACCGCAGTTAACAGAACTTTGGATCTCAACGTTATTGAACTCGTCAACATTCACTTCATTTAGGTTCGGTCGTGTGAAGTAGTTATATGGACATTTTATTTTATTTATTTGATAGGGACTGAGCACAATAATGAACATCAGTATACAATACAAGATGTAAACATGCTGGAGTTAGCAAAAAATGCTAAAAAAAAGAAAAAGCCTGGATAATGGCTTTGATAGTCAGCAGTTACTGGAGCTTGGTGAGCCAGGCATTACAAAAAGTCTGAGTCCAAACTGCAATCTTGACAGATGCTCATATTCAAAGATGTCCTCATGTTTTTTACTGGTAGAAGCAGTAAAAGTAGTTTGATTACAGCAGCGAGTCCATCATGTTGCTCTAAAACGACAGAGTGAAACCACAAACTCGGCTGATGGGATTCAGTTTTATCTCTGCTCCCCTCACTCGCTCGAAGCAGGTGGAGCTCAGTCAAAGAAGCTGATGTCATGTATTTCCTGTGCACCAATCAGGATTTAGCAACATTCAAAAATTAAAACGTGATGACAGATGTGAGGTTTAGAGACTGTTGCCAAGCTGCTGTCAGATCTGATCAAAACCCCACATACACAGTTGTGATGAAGCAGACTTTTTAGAGAGTTAAACTTTAAATGAGCAGTACTTTTTTTATATAGAGAAATACTTATGATTTGAAAGTTTTCAAGCCTTTAATCTTATAAGATCACAACTTATCAAAACTGTCAACCTACTTTGGAGTCCGTGTGACTTGTTTACAAGCTCAGATTCACTCGTGATTATGAGTTTGTGTGAAGGTAAAAGAGCCAAACACAAAAATACGTTATCATCTGTAATGGAATTCATATTTAATCTTTAACATAACCACTAGGACATCCCCACTGAAACTTATAAATGAATTGTAATACTGTAATTAGTTGGGGGTCACTGCAGCAGGACAATAACAGTAGTGTCAGCTTTTTTTTGTCAGTCATATAAAACCTGGTTTAATTTGTAGATAGTTGGAAGTTTACCTGACTGCAGCACTTCACACATTTCACCTTAAAGCAGGATCTGTTTTCTTGTGCATAATTTCCACAATTTCTTAGACATGCTAGCAGCATGAGGTTGGAAAGGTTTGGCAATGGACCACTTTGCTCCAGACTGAAATATCTCTTAGATATTACTTACTTTAGTCATCGCCTGAACCTTTCAGAGCTGACAAAGATGAGTGTTGACGTGTATTTGCTTTCTCTCTCTCTGTCTCTGTCGTGTCTGCCAGACCTTCTCCGGATGTTCTTTGACTGTCTGTATGATGAGGACGTCATCTCGGAGGACGCTTTCTACAAGTGGGAGACGAGCAAAGACCCTGCCGAGCAGCAGGGTAAGGGTGTGGCCCTCAAGTCCGTCACAGCCTTCTTCACCTGGCTGCGGGAGGCGGAGGAGGAGTCTGAGGATAATTGATGAGGGAGACACCTCCGGGACACAGCATAGTAGAACTGCATCCTTACAGCAGAACAAACATTCAAAATGGGTGTGTGGGCAGGACGACATGTTAACGGCTGGAATTTTTTTCTGCGGTACGGTTCTGAAACATGCCGCCATTTTGAGTTTGGATTCCAACGGCGGAAGCACTAAATACCTGTATAATACATAGAAAATATTTTTGTTTTAAATTTTAACTTACTTTTTTTTTGTTACTTTTTAAGAAGAGACTTAAAAGATACATAGGTTCTGGACTCTTTAATTTATTATTTTTTTAAGGACTGCAAATATGAAAGTTATTTAACATTTGCAGATGCTCACAATGAGAAAATGACAACAGAAATAACAATATAATTAATTATAATAACAAAATAATAATTGTGAAATGAATAGCCTCCCTGGATTCCACGCTGTTTGGTTTAAAACAGGGTCAAACAAAATTATTTTGGGATGAAGGGGAAGCAAGAGATAAAAAAAAAAAGGAGTGGATGCACAGAAACTTATTAACGTTGTCCGTGAATGATGTTTGAGGTCAAAGGTTATCTCCTAATAACCAGGAAGTGTTCCCTCAGCCTTGGCTTGCTCCACATGATATGTACATACACCTCATGAGAGGTAGAGGTATGCATTCAAGAAGCGATGCAAGTCAGTCCACAGAACTGTCAAACAAACGCAGACGAACAAACAGGACACATTCAAATGACATGAGCAAAATGCAACTTTAAAAAGCAAATGGCCAGGGTCGCTGAACATGAAATGCTTGTAATACTTCAGACCTACAGAGCAGATTAAAAGCTTGTAAATACATTAAAGACAAAAAAGGTATTTAAAAAAAAAAAAAAAAAAAGCTGCTTCTCATGATTTGATCTTTTTGATGGCTGGTGTTTGGAAATGTGGGTTGTTTCTTCGGTGTGTGTGTGCGTGTGTGTTTGCACGTCCGAAATCACTCCCTTGTTCACTCGTTCACTCCTCCCTGTATAAATGTAGCGTACATGCCATGGACACAATGTCTTCATTAGTTTAAACTGAGGTCATTATATAGTGAATCAGAATTTGGACACTAATAAAATTGTGGAGGGTAAATGCAGTGCATTATTAAGTAAAGGAGTGATTTTGGACACAGCCAGTGTTTCAGTTTTTCTGTTTTGGACCACATCTTGACATCCTCCGAGGAAGAAGAAGAAGAAAAGCTGAGGGGACCGACTGGCACCCGGCCCAGGAGTCACTGGGAGCTTCGGATTTGGTCGGCCGAGCCATTCAAGCATGAAGAAGTGTTATGAATTAACTCGCAATCAGTGCCTTGGCTTTTGCCACATTCTTGATGTGATTTTGATTGTGTATAGTATGCCAATGTGGTTTCAGTACAATGTCTGTGTGGTCATATGTTTATCAAATCACCAAATGTGACTTGAGTGATTGGATCTCAATGGGTCTCTGATGTTTTCACCTGTCTTAAGAGCTGTTTATGGATCACCGAAAAAGCATTTTAGGCACCCAGTGTGAACAAACACAAGAGCTGAAATAATTAAGTGATCGACAGAAAATACTTAGCAACTAATTTGATTAATTAGAGTACTTTTTTCTCAACAAAATGCCAAACATTAATTGGACCCCAGCTTCTTAATTGTGTGGATTTTCTGTTTTATATCATTGTATCTTTGGGGTTTGGACTGTTTGGATAAAACAAGCATTTTGAAGAAGTCATCTTGGGTGTTTGGCCTGCAGGAAATTGTGACGGGCATTTTTTTTTTTTTTACTATTTTCAGACATGCCGTCACAGAGCCTTCCTTCTCCTTTTCTAGGTTAGCTTTGTTCTGCTAGCTTTCAGTTCTCAATCCCATAAAGGATTTCTTTCAATTTTGTGGTTGGCTGCATCACAATACTGGAGTTTTCCCATCTATACTCAAAGTATAAAACGTATCTACTTCTTTACTGTGCAGTAAAACATCTCTCCATTTAACCAAGATATAACTATTTTACCTTTAATAGCACTAGACAACTACAACTCCCATGAGTCTTAGCTATAACCCCCAACTCAAAATCCCTTCAGAGCTGTTGTTGTTGTTGTTGATGCCCCAATGGTAAGAATGGGTTTATCTTGTTTGAAATAATTAAGTGCTCAGGTTGTATTGGCCATAACGACGGTAAGTATCAAGTGAAATCAAATTATGGAAACGCTCAATGATATTTTGAGTCTTTTAGAAAGAAATTTGAAAGAAATACATCAAGGTTCTGAATTGGTTGCTAGCTAGTCTCTTTAAGGATAGCGTCGGCCGGCTAAACACCTGCGCTGACAACAGCTGAGTTAATTATCGGATATTATATTTACATTTATATTTCGTAAATCATAACGTTTCAAGAGAAAACAAAAAAAATCAACGTTTAACGGCGGCCATGACGGCGACAACCCGTCGGTCACGTGCCCCGTTACGCGGTGACGTCGCCAACGGTCCTAATGGGGCGGGGCTCGTAAACGGAAATCTAAATAAAGGATCGTGCAGAAATTTACTCCAAGTGTCCCACTTTTTCTCGATAAGTAAAAGGTAAGTTTGCGTTGCGTTGTGACAAGTTATCAGATAAATGCGTGGTTGCACGGATGCGTTGCTGGAAAAAACCCGCAGGTCGGCGGTTTTTACTCCATGCAACTGAAATGAATTTTTGTCTGCCTTGTGCGACGCCATCACTGTGTGTGTGTGTGTGTGTATGTGTGTGTGTGTGTGTATATGTGTGTATATAAACCAACGGACAAAATGGCGCAATTGCCGAAAATTTCTGGCAACTCATCTTTTGGCCCGTGCGAAAGTGATCGAAATTTATTGGCAAAGGCCGGCGGCGCTGTTGCGGTGCACCGGCTTGAAGGTGGTCTGCGTTTTCCGGAATAACTTAACAAGCGCACCTTTTCTTCTGCTTGAGGAGAATGGGCCTCAATGAATGAAGTGTGTTTGGCAGTGTCGCCGTTTTTAAATCGCGCACATACACACAAGGAGGGGAGGGGAGGGGGGGAGGTGGGGGGCTCAAGTCAGTGTTGTGATTTCCTGGTGCTCAGACGCGTGTTATTTTCTCCATCCAGGTAAATCTCGTGTGATGCCGATTCGCCGAGCGGTAGCGACTCCGACCCAGGAGAAGACCCCCTCCGCTGCAGCAGAGAAAGGTGAGGCCGGGTGGAGGGGATGAGAGGGGATGATGAGGAGGGGAGGGGGGCGTCCATCACCTGAACCAAAGCCCCCATGGACGCACCATAACCAGTGTGGTTTCAGAGCCCATCACAACCCACAACTGCACTCAAGTGTCTGTGTATGCAGCCTGTAGAAGTCTGTGTGTTTATGCCATGTTTGTTTATACAACCCTCCACACCACAGACACAAGCCTCCAAACTGGTTTCACAATCAATACCACAATATTTGACACTGTGTGAAGCATGACTATTGGTGTTTACATGCAGATCTTTACTAAAAATAATGTCTCTGAGAGAGACACTACTTTGCTTTTTGCTTTTCACAAGGTCATATAGTGTGCTACAGCATGGAAAGCAGACAAAACACAAGGAAAATCACATGCCTGAAAGGTGTAAAAGTCACCCAAGTAGCAGCGGCCTTTAAACTCTCAGTTCAGAAATCAGTTTTTAGAAGAAAATGCTACATAAATTAACTATGATTAGTCAATCGACATGAAATTAGAGGCCAACTGTTTTTTGCAATTGATTCGTTTAAGAAAAAACACGTACATTCTCTCGTTTCAGCTTTTTAAATGTGAATATTTTCTGTTTTCTATCACAGTAAACTGAATATCGTTGTGTTTTGGACTGTTGGTCAGGACAAAACAAGACATTTGAGGTTTCCCAAAGCCCAAGGGCTTTGGGAAACATTGATTGTCATTTTTCATCATTTTCTGGACCAAACAACTAATTAATTAATTTAATTAATTAATCAAAAACATCATAAACATGAACAACATACACATGAAAAAAGCATTGCGTTAGCTAACATGATATATGTAAGGGATGATGTACAGTGAGCAGGTCGTTATTGTGAAAAGAACGCTGACAGGGTGATGTACATCATCCCTTACTTGATCATTGATGAACGTGGACCTACTTGCATGTCATACCCCCCTCTTTCTCCGTCTGTCTCATGTTTCATTGCTATCTCTATGCTGTCAACTGCAAATAAAAGACATCGGCATTAATTTTTCCCGTATTCCCGAACCCCCTCTCAGAGCCCGAAGCCACCTCAGAGGAATCCCCTTCCGTTGACGAGGAGCAGGCCGCATCTTCAGCGGCGACGGCCGAGGGCAAGGCCGCCAGCGAGACGGAGCCCACAGAGAATGGAGAGAAGGCGGACGAGGGAGCCGCGGCCGAGAAGGGAGAAGAGGGGACGGAGAAGAAAGAGTGAGTATCACCGGAGAGCTAGGCTGCAACTCTGACAGCGATATTTCACTTTGATAGCACTTTTATCTGCTTTATATGATCCTTACCTCTGCTGGATGACAGTACTGCTCCTCTCATGGTTGCAGTGTTGCATTGCCAAAAGATGTGACCTGTCAGAGCCACATTCATTCCCACTTTACATGGTCATCAGACAGATGTTACCAGTCCCAGTGAATGCAGTCTTGGAGGAGTCCAGGAGGAGAGGACGTTAGCATCATGAAAGTCCGGT
Source organism: Thunnus thynnus (assembly GCF_963924715.1). NCBI lineage: Eukaryota > Metazoa > Chordata > Actinopteri > Scombriformes > Scombridae > Thunnus > Thunnus thynnus. The sequence continues at coordinate 10,317,289 of NC_089520.1, forward strand.
GATCATTTAGAAAGAGCAGCTTTAACTGCTCTTCACTACATACGTTTCAGAATAATATCCAGATAATGTTTTTGTTTTATCCACTTATTTAGAAATAAAATTAAACAAAACATCCTCTGAATTATAGAAAAAAAGCCTTCAAATTTTAGCTGTAGGTGACCAGATTGTTTGGGCGGTTCACATCCCTCAAGGATAAACTAAATGTTTTGTGACTTTTGTTTAGAGCGGTTGTCCAAAACATGTGTGGGAACCCAGCTAGTGGATAAGGAAACAAATAAAATAAAAAAATTTAAAAAGCCTTACATCTAGTTGTAGCAGATGGAAGTTAATAACTCTGATAATTTCTCCTCCTTCTCTTCTCCTAGACCTCGACAAAGCAAATAGTCAACATGAAGCTTAATAGAGGGAAAACATGCTCCGACACATAACCTCCTCTCTACAGACAGCACACTAGCATAGCAACTCCAGCTAACGTCAAAAATTCCTATGGTGGTCATTAAGACAGTTGTTCTCAAACTTCATTTTGTCTTTCCCGTCGGCGTCAAACGGACAAAGTGACAAATGCAAGGACTGCGCGGCTGGACAGTGCGCAACACACTGCTATGTTCTCCTACTAAGGTGAGGATGTGATAAAGATAAGGGTGGTAACAATCACAGTGAAATATCGCTTCTAAAGAAAACCAACCGCATAACTAAACTTGTGTCTCGCTCCTTTTTTTCTTTTTCTTTTTTTTTTTTTGGTGACAGGTTGAAGGATGGCTACAAGTATGAGAAAGCCAAAGTCAAGAAGGTGAAAAGGACTATTCCTGCGTGGGCTAGCGTCACCGCGAGCAAAAAGCTTCCCGTTACCAACTTCGCAGGCACTCAGCACAGAGTGGATAATATCCTCATCGAAGCCGTAACGGTGTGTACGAAACCCGTCCCTCAACACAGCCGGTTGCGTGTTTGTTTTGTCCTGTTTTTGTTTTAAATAACCTGTCATTTCTTGTCCGTTTTCTTTGCAGTCTTGTAACGATAGATCCGGGGTTTCGTACCAGTCCGTTATGAAATATATTGTGAAGAACTACCCCGGGATGGAGCTTGATAAGAAGAAGTTCCTCATCAAGAAATCAATGAAGAAACATTTGGAGAAGGGTACGATCAAACAGGTAAAGGATGTACGGATGGAAACGAAAAACACGGTCTCAAATCTCTCTTTAACATAACGTTCGTGCTTAATTAAAATGAATCTCACTGATCGTTAAAATGTGTTGGAGCCCGGTAAACACGTCCAGTCTGCTCACTCTTGTTTTTGTTTTCTCTCTCGCACAGCTGAAGGGTAAAGGCCTCTCAGGAACCTTCACCATTGGGAAGCAGTCCACCTCGTCTAAGGTATGTTAGAGCAGAGGAAGACAGTGATGTACAACAGTTTGATACTCGGTAGATTAATTTTAGCGTACTTTCTTAGTGGGGGGTTTGAATCTCAGTAGCTCAGGACTCGTGTTTATCGAGCATTTCAGAGAAGGAAAAATGGCCCTAAAATTCTCATTTTGTCTTTCTTAAATACAGGAAGAGAATTTTTTTTTTCAGCTTCCTGAACTTCCTGGAAATGAAGGTCATGTTACTTCTGTTTTCTCATAAAAGTGAAATAAAAATCACTTTTCAGACATTTTTTTTTAAGCTCCTCATCATGACCTTTTGTGACTCCAGTAATTCTTGGCATCCTGACACATTGGTAGAAACTTATGACTCATATTTAATTTACTAGTCAGGAATTAATTTTGTCTGTGGCAGCAAAACTCAGCGTAAGAAAAAGTGAAATATATTGTAAATAGTTTGTATTTTACTGCTTCGAGTGTCCTTCAGTGTGAATCATTCACATCAGGGTTTTAAAGTCCTGGCAGTGATTTAAAGGTGCTTTATAAATACAAGCCTGGCAAAATGAAACAACAACACAACAGCGAGTGACATTTTCAACTCTTAAGGTGCAAAACTGAAATCCTTGAGACAAATGGGCCTCAGTCGGTTTCTTTTTCTTTTGAGGCATTTTCTACAACGTCCCGATTCATAGATGAGTAAGAGGTTGTGCTCAGCACCAGAAAACATTCAGGAGATGACAGTAATACTATGTATTAGATCTAATCAACAGTTTTCTTTTCCCGTTTCTCCCATTGGGATGTGTTTTGGTTGTAATGGTCGTGTCTGTAAATGGGTGGTGTTTTTTAGAAAGCTGCTCAGAAGCAGGAGTCTCTGGGAGATGCTCTGCCTCTCATCATCACTCGGCTCTGTGAGCCCAAAGAGGCCTCCTACAACCTGATCAAGAAATACCTAGAGCAGCACTTCCCCAGTCTCAACATCGAGAGCAGGTACATGACGTTAAAATGATCGTTTCCCCGTTGATTGTTGATGTCAGATATGAATGAGAACTTTAACTGTAACTATGCGTGAGCTCCTGAAGCACATACTGTGTTACCAGTGACCTGGATTTCAGAGGCTCTTTAACTTACAAAAAAAGGGGGTCTGTAACATTGTGTTATTTGCTGGGATTATCGAATATATGAAGGATTTATTGACTCTGATTCGTCCTCAGGCCAGATGTCCTTAAGACAGCTCTGGTAAAGGCAGTAGAGAAAGGACAGCTGGAGCAAATCACTGGGAAAGGAGCCAGAGGGACTTTCCAGGTAAAGATGTTTTTTCATAACACCATTTTTTATCATTTCTTTTCTAAAATGAGTGATATTTCATGTTACAAATGACTGGCAGCACATGAAATGCTCAGTTCTTGGCAACATAAAATGAAATCCTCTACAGTGGCCAAAGATGTAGTGTTTGTCATCCACCACATGTCACACATTCTCCTCTCTTAACTATCATCTGTGTATTTGTAAGTTTTAAACGGTGAAAATGCTTATGAGAGCAACTCAAAAGCAGTTCCTGGATATTATTTATTGTCTCCTGGCCTATCAGGTTATTATCTTCTAACTTATTCACCTAACTTATTCAGTTTACACAAGTCCTGTCTCATGCAGGTGTCAGCAGTCGGTAACATCTTGCATGGTAACTTGGTCAGTCTGAAAAATGAGAAGCACCCACACTGAACCACCTCAGGAGCTGCTTTGTTTCCAGGCCAGACACAGGTCTACAGTGCCAATCAATCTGCCTGCTTGGGTATAGTTGTATTTTAGTATTTCAGTCCAATTGGATTTTTGCAAGCTTAAGATATTGCCAGGCAAGTATTCTTTATAAAACATTAAAACCAGGAGGAAACGAGAGAAAAGTGTTTGTCAAGTGCCAGTTAACAATATGATAGGCCTACTCTCTCTCTCACTCTGGCCGTGTGGGAAAGGAGAGGCAGGTGAATGAACTGTAAACCAAACCATGTGTCCTAAACAAAAATACGCGACTGTCTCGTCACAGCTGAAGCGTACCGGCAACCAGGTCCTGCTGAAAGGCGGCGCCTTGGAGGACGCCATCACAGCCGCCATCACAGCCATGAACGAACCTAAAACCTGCAGCACCACCACTCTACGCAAATACCTAGTAGACGCCAACAAGGATAGAAAGGAGTATCAGTTAGGTAAGTGAAGATAACTGTCAGTTGCAGCCGTAGACCCTGATCAGACCGAGTGCTCTTTGCTGGTTGCAGAATGAGAGGCGCACCGCACCTCCTTTTTTTTTTTTTGTTGAAGACTACAATTTATTTTTTAAAAAAAGAGCAGCTTGCTGCCTCTTTTTTGTTATTGTTGCTAGGCAACCACCAAATCACCTGTCCTTAGCCCAACCATTATTTTGCTGTGAAGTGAACTCACTCCAGGCTTGCTGTTTTCTGTTCAGACGGTTGTAACTATGGTCGGTGAAGTCATACAGCTCCATGCATCCAGCAACAGCCATCACTAGTTTGTCCTCCATGACCGTTATCTCCACTTGTTGTCATCAAACCCACAAAAGGCCCGCCTCTCAATTAATTCGTTTGGACAATGGGGGAGGAAAAAAAAGGCTAATGACGTCGGGTGCCTTTCCACTCTGAGTTTAACTTGAGGCATTCAGGGGGGTTCCTATAAAAACGGGAGGCGGATGGAGCAGAAAAACACGAGGTGCTCAGCAACGCAAAGCAGCGAGCAAAAAGCTTCACTGTCATTAAACAAGTACAAGAAGCCACCGTAGGCTGTTTTTTAAAAAGCGCTCTGTCTGATCAGGGCTCTTAAGTTTCCAAATGGGGGGAAAACCACAACAAAAGACCAACAACAAGACTGCCGTCGCCGTCCCCTAAAACTACGCCGCTAGATTTGGGTAACAATGTTTGTGCATCTAAAAAAAAAAAAATGGTGTTACTAAAAGGTGGTTTCTTTAGTGGCCAATCTGAGGAGGACCCTGACAAAGTGTAAAGTACTCGGCTGGATGGAGCAGATCACTGGTCATGGCTTCACAGGGACCTACCAGCTCTCGTTCCCCTTCTACCCGAGGTATATCAACCACATTTGGCGAAAGTAGTTCCATTTTATTTACACATTCACTCACTCAGAATACTGTTTCTTTATCACACTTTTATGAATGATTTAAGACACTGTGACGGTCGGCAACGCACAAATACCTGAAGATTGTTCTCCTACTTATGAGGATCTTGAAATGATGTCATCTTTATTTCTTAACTCTGAGATTCTAGGTGATTCATAATGAGACAACGTAGTCCATTTTTATTTATATAGTCCAATATCACAAATTTGCCTCAGGGAGCTTTACAATCTGTACAGCATACAACATCCTCTATCTTTAGATAGGTAAGTAATAATTAAAAGAAAAAGATCTCCAATTCTTTCCTTTGGTGAATGCAGTCTGCTCCCATAATCAATAGTTAAAATGTTTTAAAGCCAGCATCCAAAAACAAAACGTCCTGTCATCATGTCTTCAGGTATTTGGCAAACTGTAAATGGTTGTGTGATACCGCAGAGGATCACACAACCGATTCACTTGTTTTTGCACGCCTTCTCAGATCATTTTCATTTGAATCTTTCTCTTTTAGCCCCACTATCCTGTACCCAGACAAGTTCAAAGAGCCTCCGAAGACGAACCATCCACCGAAGCGGAAGCAGATGATCGAATCTTCTGACGAGGAAGAGTCTGAAGACGACGAGGAGGAGTCAGAGGACGAAGCTCCTTCCCGTAAGAGGTGGGTGTAAAAAGTTCTGATTTTGATCTGTAGTTGGTATTTATAACACAGTAAGCTGTAGTCTGCGGGGAGTTTCCCCCCATCATTTATAGTGACACTTAAGTAACTACTTCCATGAAAAGAGTAATGCCGGCGCGCTGACTCGGCACCCGAAGGTACATTAATCCCAAAAAGTGGGAATTCAGAGACAGTAATATCTCAAATATATCAAAAAACGTTGAAAGTTTTAAATTTAAAGTGCAGAAAATGTACGTGAAGGTGAAACACACTAACTTAAATATATGTTGAGACTTTGGACATAAATCGAAAATATATATATATTCATGGTGTCAGAATTTGAGGGGTAAAGCTGTCCCCTTTCCTCAGAGAAGAACACTATTAACGTCTCACCATTTTAAAATATTTGGAGCTGATGCAGCTGCAACTAGGATCTAAATAAATTGGTGGTTGTTTCATCACTGCTGTTTCTCCAAGAGCGTCACACCTACATGTGATGTCTGTATAATTACACTCCTCCTACTGAAGTAACTGCCGTCTTCTCACTCTTAGGAAATCGCAGAAGAGGCCTCCACCCAAGGCTCGCCGTCCTCCACCAACCAAGAAATCTCGGAGCGTCAGCCAGTCAAAAGCTAAAGGCAAGGGACGCGCTCTGGCAAAGAAATCCCCGGCCAAGAAAGCCGCGTCTTCAGCCAAGAGAACGGCGAGAAGAGAGTCTAAGAAGGAATCCACACCGCCGCCTAAAGCCACGCCCGTTAAGAGAGGAGCTCCCGCGAGAAAGCCCAAAACGCCAGCTGTCAAAAAGCTGAGCAAAAGCGGGTCCAAGCGACCAGCGTCTAGAGAGTCATCCCCAGAGGAGCCCGCAGTCACAAGGGAGACGGGGAGGAGCCTTTCTAAGAGATCAAAGCCCGAGGAGTTGTCCCCAGAGGAGCCCGCAGTTAAAAAACAAGCGACCAAAGGCGGGTCCAGACGGTCCGAGCCTGAAGAGTCCTCCTCCGAAGAGCCCGTAGTCGGAAAAGGTGGGAAGAGAAGCAAGCAGTCCACTCGCAAGTCCATGAGAGGGAAAAACTGAGCCCAGGAGCGCCTTCCATAAAACTGGGACGCTCTGAATATGCAGCAGTCTGCCGCTTTATTTCAGTGCCCTCTCTCTCTCTCTTTTTATCTTTTTTTTTTTTTCTTCTCCCTTTTTAACGGGGCAAGTAGTTTTGTTTTTTTTATTTCTATTGTAGAAATAAGAACGATATCCTACCAGTTAAGTTTACTGTACATTGAGAGTATCTGAATATCCTTTTTAAACACCATGTGTAGAAAAGTTCAGTTAGTGTTGCCGTTTAAAACAGATGTGTGACCAACTGCCAGGTTGGCAGCATAGCAAGATCCGACATACTGTTATTAGAGCCATGTAGTGACTTCTGTTTTTATAACTCTTCCTCATCCACTCTTTAAGTGTTGGCAGCACACATTCCTTAATATCAAATGAAGTGAGATATCAGTGTTTTCGAGGGTTGAAAAGACTGTGTCCTTTTTAAGTTAAAAACGGTGGGTTTAAATTTGAACTGATAGTAATATTATTAATCTTTTATGAAACACAGATTTTAAGGGTGTTGTCCTGTGTGTCCTGGGTATAAATTACCATATTTTTGCCATGCAGTTCTGCATTAGAATCTGAATTGTTATCCATATTTGTCTTTTTATATATAATCCCATATTTGTTTATTTGATAACAAAAAAAAAAAAAACAATTGCCCCTAGAAAAGATTAGGTCTGTGACAGGTTGAGGACTTAACAGAGGATAAAACACTATGTTAGTATTCATTCAAGAACAAGTCAAAAATGTCTTTTGATATGTGTGTTAACAAGCATATACATACATTGATTTTATTGCTGCACAGCTGTAATTCAGTACCAAACTCAGAAATGTGTGTTGTGAATAAGAAAAAGGAGGATAAAAGCTCATACATACCCTGCATGCATGTATTCCTTGTGTTGTTAAGCTTTTTTTCCAAGTCATTAATAAAATGGCTATATTTGTAGACTCTGTTTTTTTCAATTATCATTTAATTTACTATACAAGGATGAAAATATTAAATTTCTAAAAGTATACTGATTCCAGAAGAGAAAGTAAGATGAAGTATTTTATGTAACCTGATGATTCGCTGTAATGAATTATTAGTTTATGGGTTTCTTTGTCCTTTGTCCCTGCAAGTTTCCTTGAAGGAATTTCAAATTTAGAAACTGAACGATTAAATTAATCTTGATTGTCACTTCCTGAAGGTCATTGGCCAGAAAACCAAGTCATTAAAAATAACAAAAAAGAGGAGATGACTTTACATGAAAACATTAAAAAAACAGAGCACATCAGTTGTTTTGTATTGTTTGAAGAGGAGTGAGGTTTTTTTGTTTGTTTGTTTTAAATCTTTATTTAACCACGAAGTCCCTTGAGATTGAAATCTCTTTTCCGGCCACAGCACACCAATTACAGTTTCAATAGGGAATACAAACATCTAACACACGGGGACTAAATCCAGCTCATATAAGCAGTCGCATCTCTTTGTGACATTTACTTTCAACAGGGCTTTAATTTTTCCAAGGGGACTGGATTATTAAAATGTAGAAAGCTCTGCAGATTATTCTAAATCCAGAAACTCAGTGCAAACCCCTAATGAAGACTGCTGGAGGTCTGAGTCAGGTGGTTACAGTATGTATGAGGCCAGTTTACCCAGCATGGCCTTGTACACAAAAAATATACAAATGAAGTTGTCTACGTAGACTTAGTGACGGCTAGTCTATCAATTCATACAGCATACAATTACAAGTACAGGAACCAGAGTTGGTTATAAATCATAGAGCCCAAAATGTTAAAAGCAAGCCTTGTTTCAAAGATAAAACCTATACTTAGTTTCAGCTTCTTCACAGGATTTTCAGTGTAAACTCTGAAAGAAAGTTTGTCATCCAACCAGATATCTAAATACTCACAAGATGACGCTTTCGATTGAGTCCCCATTTAAAGTCTATAGGTTTGTGTCACCTGAGGGTTTGGAACGAGCCCTAGAAAAAGTCATGAATTTGGTTTTCTTTGCATTATGAACTAACTTGGGCCCGTGTAGTGAGACTTGAAGCTGTTGAAATGCGAATCTGAAGCTCATTAATAACTTGGCTCAGTGAAGAGGCAACTGAGTACGCTACAGTTTGCAAGTCCTTCCCGATGTTTATAAATATAGAAAATAAAATAGGATCTAAAACTGAGCCTTGGGGGACACCCTGTCTAAAAAAGTCTGATTTAAGACCATCTGTAAAAACACACTATGCGAAAGAAGGGTTTTGAATTTGCATATTAAAGTATGTGGATATGATCTTACATGGATATTAGTATTAAATTGATCAAATGAATATAGAACATCTGTCTGGGTGTGGAGAGGGGTACATTCATCTACTGAAGAGGGAAGTTCCTCTGTGTTCACCTTGAGTTTAACCTCATGGTACCTGTCAGCATCATTTGGGACATCATAACTATTTTGGAGCCAATCATGGTCCAGTATTCAACTTACACAAGTGTGATGTGGAAACCTGAAGTCTCCAGAATGGACTTTTCAGTGAAGTAGAGACATCTTGTATCCAGATGTTAAACCTCTGAAATCAAAAATATTTGAATATTCATAGATTCTGGATTTATTTTTATGAGGGAAAAGGATTATATGTTATTTTAAGGATTTTAAAGGGCTAATAATAATTTTTAAATGTTTGTTTACATGTCTGAGGGGATCTTTAATATTTTATATTTTAATCACAAGTTATCAAAACTCCATCAAACTACTTGGGAGTCCCAGATTCACTCGTCATTATGAAGTTTGTTTGTAATGATCCATGATGATAACTTTACTTATTTTTTGTGGCAAAAACATATTAGATTCAAATTATTATTCAAAGCAGAGTATTTATAAACATCTTAAAACATGTCTGGAGGGAATCTTTGAGAACGATTTCGAGATGAGATATATGAGTATATTTATTATATTCTGCTTTCTTACATAAGATGAAATGCATTGTTGAAGATTTTTTTAAAAAGTGCTATGAAACCTTTTTTGCCTTATGAGCCTTTAAAAACCTTTTAAGATGATTGTTTTGGTGCTTTTTACTCGAGTAAAAATGACTTCTTCCACTTCTGGATGCGTGACGTCACCGGGGCGAATTGCGCAATCACCAGGAATTTGAGGAGCTGGAAAAAAAAATGTTTGGATAGAGAGAGAGCAGGGGGAGGGTGGAGTGATCCAACGCCTTATCTTCCGCTTAGTTTGACATTATAGGAAGAGAAGTGTTTATATGTGTAAAGGCTTCCTCCGCCTCCTTCTCCTCCCCGGGTTCCTCTCCCTCGAGCCCCGCCTCGGGCCAGCAGCACACCTGGTCCTCGAAGAAGCAGCAGCAGGTAAGTTGAGGAGGTGTTGAGAGTCTTGTGTCCACTACGGTGTGTGAAGAAGACTCAGGCTGGGTGGAGGAGGAGGTGGTGGTGGAGACTCTCCGGTTCTGAAGAGTGAGTTTTCTTTTTTTTTTTCTGATTTTAAATCCTCGTCTCAACCTTTTGAGTTCAGGTTGAGACGGTGAACACAGGGCGGAACCGGCTCAGCCAGTGTTTGTCATGTTGCTTTCACTCACACAGTTTGCTTTTTGTTAACAGTCCGGGAAATGTCTTGACGGTAAACTTAGTAAAACAAATAAAAATGTCCCATGTGGCGGCAACTGTGACGCATTTACTACGCTGAAAAAAAGTGTGTTAAAGGGGGAAATTTGTTTACCTGCAAAATAGCACTTCCAAGGCCTGTATGAAAATCACATTTAATAGTCCTAAATCTGACTTCTGTCGTCCTTAAATATTACAAGATGGACGTCTAGTCTATAATACGGTGCTGAAACCTTGTTTTATTTAATTATTAACCTCCTGTAGCTCCACTATTGTGATTGTTTGACTCAAGAGTTTAGAGTTCCTTAAATTTTTGCACGTTTTGATATTTAAAATGAACTTTTTTTTACCTTCTTTTTAATCTTCTTTTTAATGTCCTGATATTTTCTTTGGTTTTACAGAGATAAACAGGCATCATGGGTGAGGCACCAGCCAGAGAAGATGGTACAGTGACACGATCAGCAGAGGTAACTTCAGTAATGTGATTTATTTTATTTTATTTATTTTTATCTGTGTTAGTTTCTTTTTTGTGTGTGTTTTGCCTGAAGTTATGTCTTTACTCTCTAGTATGTGGGCTCATTTCCTGTGGATGACTGCTGTTTGGATGACCAGATGGAGCAACTGCACACGCAGCTGAAGTCCCTTAAAGTGAGTCCTGAGACCCTCGAGGTTTCTTGAGAATTTTACGGAGAATATAATAACTAACATATTGTTTGTCTTCAATCAGGCATGCAAGAGAAGAAGGTCTGTATCCCTGAAATTCTCCAATAAAGGTGTGAAAATGTACAACGAGGATGAAACGGTAAGGACGGTGGTTTGTCTCTGACGAAAACATTATGAGAATATATAGACGGGTCGATCTGATGATTGTGTTTTAACCTGCCGACCTGGTCTGCAGACCCTCCTGATGGCTCATGCTCTGCGGAGAGTCTCTCTGTCCACCGCTCGGCCCGTTGACGCCCAGTTTGCCTTCGTCTCCCACAACCCCGGCAGCACTGACACCCAACTGTACTGCCATGTGTTCAAAGCGAGGCATGCCAGAGCTGTAAGAAATGAATCACAGACATGCACGCAAACAAATTCTTCATTTTGTTTTCACTTCTTTAACTTTTATCAAAGTTGATTTAATTTACAACCAAGTTAATGAAAAGATTTTACTCTTGCCTTTCATGCTTTAGTACAAAATAAGTTTACTAGTATTTAGAAAATGACAGTTCTAGTGACAAAAGATTACTTGCCCTAAACTTGAAAGTTTTGTAATCCCATTGTGGAAATATCTGTGGGAGTTTGACATGATTGTTGTCCTGTTGCTTCAAATGCATCAAAAGCTCTGGGCACAGATTGACAGTTTCCTACCTGAAAGCATTACGACCATCAAAGTTGAAATTAGTTGAACCTTTAATCACAGGTCATCGACTTACGTCCAGTGAAATTTGCACAAAAAGCTTTGACAGACTCTGAGACGCTGCCACAACACAACTGAGATGATTCCAACTACAGCTCGGACAATAACTGATGTAAACATACATCTTAATAGAAGATAGAAACACTTACTGTAAAATTTGGGGATTTATTATTATTTTTGAAATGACCTTCAGAGAACACAAGAAGGAGACTTGACTACACTAGATACAGTTGACAATATGCAATCCCAATCATCTCTTATTTTAAATTAACAAATAAATTCAGCTAATAAAACATAACCATTTATAATCTGTTCTGTTCTTTTGCCCACAACCCTTGTTGGATCTACTGTGAACTTATCGTGGCCTAAAGTGGAGGAGGCAATGTTTCATAGACAATCCCAGAATCTTCACAACATTTCTTCTTAGCTACCAAAGACAGTGGATGATAGCTGATACAAAGTACATTAATATTTAGATTTTGAATGGGATTTAGATCTTTTTACATTTTAGTGATTATCAAGATCATTTTGTTTAGAGCATTGTACAATGAAAGCTCCATTACGGCAAATCTTGAGTTTAAACTTTTCAGGGTTATAATAATCTTCCAAAGTGGATATTTGGACATTTTTGAGTGCAACCATTTGTTCTTTTTTTTTTCTCTGCTTTAGGCTCAGTTCCTGAACCTGCTGCTTTGCCGCTGTTTCCAGCTGTCTTACTTAGAGAAGCACCCAGAGGAGGCCCAGGAATACTCTGCCGGTTCAGCACCTCGTCGCAACCCCTCCTTGCTCAACCACGGCTTCCCTCTCAGCGTCAGTGCCCTGGTGTCCTTCAGAAGAGCCCCTTTTCGAGGGTTGTTACCAGGGACAAAGGTTTAGACTTTAACATCTTCCTCCATAAACTACAAGTTAATATTATTGCTTTACCCTCTTGAACCCTAGTATTTCCCTTCTAGTCACAGTTTACCCTGAAGTAGCCTTTTTACATGTTACATTTTTGTGTGATGGTGTCCTATTTAACCTAAATCATACTTCATGAAATATTAGGGGCACTAGGGGCACACTAGGGGCACTTTAAAGCGTCTATAATCTATATTTTCATATTAATAATTGATCAAATGACTCTGTATATGAAATGGGTTGCTTGTAGTGACAGATTATGGATTTAACAAAGGGCCAACAGGGAGAAAAATGCTAAACAAAATCAAGAGAATAGTGTGCTACTGAGTATCTCAAATAAAACAAAAAAAAAATCACAATTAACCAGCTCCACTAGTTTAGTGAATGAATAAGATTGTATTTTCTTTTCCTCATCTGTAGAAAAGTCAGAAGTCTTCTGATGACCCGCACAGCAGCCAAGATGAAGTCTTCCCCACCTCCTCCCCCTCCCTGACGCGCAAGAAAGCCATCCGCAACAAAGTACTGAGCTCTGGAGCCTACCGCTCCTTCACTTTCACACCGCTCAAACAGCGCAGTGTTCAGGAGCGACTGAGTGCGTCACAAGGTGGGCCGAGTGTTCACAGAGCGCTTTCAAGAGTCAGAGAGTTGATTAGGTAAAAGCAAACCCCTCAGTGTGAGGTGATGGGCAGTCACTCACTGTCTGTTTGTGGTGTCAGAATGCACTGCAGTAGTGGGATAATCAACGTTATAAGGTGATGGATAATCTTGTCTCACGTGGGTTATACATTTTCTTTAAAGCTTCTCACAGTTTAGAGCCTCTCCTCGATGTTCATTTGACTCTTTGTTTGAACAAGCTGGAACACGAGCTTTGTTTTTAGGGGTTAATTTCATCACCATTTGTTTTGTTCATCTCAGTCCTGCTATGTCTAAACCAAACACTCCCTTCACTGAGTTGGGATTACACTGGATGTGTTCCCAAGCAAACACGTCTGGTGGAATATCTCCACTTTTGGAGCGCTCTCGGAATGTAAACAAATCCCAAATTCATAATGATTCCCCCTCCTTTTTATATTTGAAACAGGAAAGGGCAAAGACAAGACACCAGCGAAGAGATCCCGCGCTCCGAGCTTGGCCGAAACAGAAGAAGCACTGGCTCAAGCGGTGTGGTGTTGGGCCGGTATCGCAACGTGAGTGTCACTCCAACATATCTCACATTAATCCGTCTCCTGGCCCTTATTTTCCCTTGAATATATTAGTGGGTTTCTAAGGGAGTGTTTTCTTTATTGCAGTGACAGCAGCTATTCCCTGCTCGCAGACGATGTTCTGGGATCATACCTCCTGTGCCAACATCCTAAAAAACCAAAATGTGGCTCTCTCATCATTCGCTTCCCGTCTGGCCTGATCACCCACCTCATAGAAAACACTCGTAAAGGGAAATTCCTGTTGGAGGTAATTATCTTGTCAAGACAGGTAAAATCTTGTACGTACTTTCAGGCTAATATTTTGCTTAGATTTGTAGTGACAACAAAATCAAAAGTAGACTCCGAACTACAGAGAAAAACTTTCCTCTCTTTAAATGTATGTTCGACTTTTTATTCTTTTCCACAAGTTCTATAACATTTTAGTCTAACATTGTAACTTTTTTCAAGGCTGATACCAACACCTCATATTTCACATGGATAGGCTGATCTTCCGTTAAGGTCGCTTGTTGATAATTTGATACGTATTTCACTGTAATTCAGTGTAAATTGAAGTATCTAGGCTAGAATTCAGTCATTATATTAAAAATCAAAAACAGTCTTTTGGCTAAATCTGACGTATTTGCATCATATTGATGTTAAATGGCCTCAAGGTCCATAAGATCAATGGCAGCACCCTGTGTGGCAGTGGCTACACTGGCTCCATCTTATTTATATTTAAAATGACCTAGTTGGCTTTTTGTATTGCTGTTTATTGTTTGTTGTCTGTGTGAACCAGGTAACACAATTTCATTCTGCTGTGCATCTCTAGAGGGTGCGATAAAGTTAACCCTGAACCTTAAATAACGTCTGTTGTCCAAGATAAATAAACCAATAAAGTGAAGTAAATCAGAGTAGCCATAGTTGTGACTTTTCAGTGTATCAATCTCTGTACTTTTTTACTTTTTTAGTGATTGTCTCTCTTTGTTTTTTCCTTGTGGCAGAAATGCAAGACTGAATTCGCTTCAATAGCAGAATTGATTGAACACTACACAGAGAACCGGGATGAGCTGCCGTGCCCGCTGAACTGTGCCCGAGTAAACCACTGCTATGAGTGGGAGGAAAGTACCAGCAAGCTACAGTCTGTAAAGCTACACAAGAGCCCGAACAAAGCCAAAATTAAAAGTACTCACAGAAGGGACTGGGTTTAAACCCTGTACTCTGGAGCTTGTGGATCGCCAACCTCTAAGACTTTAAAATATGTGACACCTTTTTTTTTTCTTTTTTTTTTTTGCACATATCTTACATTTTGAATCACATTTGAAGTTGTGGGGAAGCTTCACAAACTTTGTAAAACACAATGCACCTATTAGTGTGTTGGCACTTAATGTATATAGTATACAAGTTGTTTCGTCAGGATAAGGGTACTTCTATGTCAAAGATATAATATTTTGTACTTGCTGCTTTTATGTTTCTCAATATAATGTTTTAATATATGTGCCTGTAAGGCATCAGATGAGTTATTAATGTTTTTAAGACGTGAAACTTCTGAGTTCACAGTATTTACTCTATCAATATGGGTTTTGGGGCCCAGATTGTTGCACCTGATGGCAAAGCCATGACTGTTTTTTACCTTCCATTATCAAAATGTTATGCAAATATATTTGCTAAAATTTTATTGTTTGTCGGAATTTTTCTTTATTTCATGTTGTTCTATTTCTGTTAAGCTATTACAGCTGGGCAATATGTAAGTCAAAATACATATCAATGTGTCCTGATATGAGAAAATAATGGAAAATGTCGCCTATTCTTTTCTTTATCAGGACACCTCAGAGTGTATAATATGAATACACCATGGCTGCTTACAAAGAAAAAAGGTAGGCTGTGTTCAAATTGTTTTCTACCTTTTTTGGCTGGAACACAACAGCAGGGCTAGACCTATAAATGTCACTGACTAAGTGAGTCACTGAGTAATGAAGTGACACCATTGGTGATGACACCATGGAGGAGATTAAGCTGTTAAATTTAAATTAAATTTCGTTTTATTTTACTAAACTACATACCAGTTTGGATTTTGGTTATAGCTACATTACAGACTGAATAACATAATTTACTGCATCTCTCTGTCAATGAGGTTATTTTTTTGTGAAGGGAAAAAAAGTGTCAGTGAGCTTTGAGTTGAGATTATTTTGTCACAGTACAGTCAGGTAGCTGTGCTGAAGCTGAGCTGCAGCTGTCAGCAGGCAGAACGATCATACTGTCCTGAAAAGTTTGTACTCCTGAGTCCAACTTGTGAAGTCCAAACTAGCGAGTATGCAAGACTGAACTTGGTGTACTTGGTATTGAGAAAGGCTCTATGTCAAACTGGCTTCAGTCAAAGCCCGGCACACTTCCTGGAGGTTTGGTCGCCACATCCTGTATCTGTTGTTTCTAATGAAGAGTTTGAATTGTACCTAGGTTTGTTTCACTGGTATTATTGTATGAAGCATAATAATTACCTGCTATTGATATACCTTGCATACTAATTAAGATTAGAACATAGCCACAGTATAAACTGATATAAGTATGATGTGTCCTTTTGGGATTTTGGTTTACATTTTTATTGTATTCCTGGTCTCAGAGGCTGCACCACTTACAGTAATTAACACACCATACAATCTTTCCACATTACACCACATAATGATTTTTCTTAAAGTTCATATTTTTCACCTGTTAGTTTTAGATTAAATTATTGAGAAAAATACCACTTTCCTGCAGCAAATTACCTGATAACCTACACCGTAGAAAACAACCATTAGCCACATACTAAATATTGTCACATGAACAATATGTAGTTAAAAACCTAATGTTTGACTGTCAACTTTGCACAGCTCATTACCACTGAAACATGTATTGCATAGACAATCTTTGATTTGTCTAGAAAGAGCAGCTGATACACAGTTCATAAATGATGGGACAGGACCCCAAACATGTTACTTGATATGTGTCATATATATATGTATATATATACATATGGCTTTAGTGGTGTAGTCTATAACATCTGAAATCTATAGAAAAATTACCCATTTATCACCAAGAAGGAACATTATGTAAACAGTTAAACTATACTTGCTAGCTTTAATGTCACCAAGTGAGTTATTCTAAAAAAATTTTTAAAAAAAATCATATTTCATATTCATTGACAGGTAGACTTTTAAAGGGCTGACCAAAAGTAACTTTGACAAGGTGACTAAAAACAGTAACCTTAACCAAGAGGTAACGTTGTGTATGAGTGTAGAACTAAATTACTGTTTGCTAGCTTGCTAACGTCGACCTCACTACCTCCTCACTAAAATGGCCGTCGGACCGGGTTCGTGTCATCCCTCAACGGTTGTTTAGTGTTGCTAGGCAACTTCAAAACGCCGTGGGAAGAGGAGCGGAATGGCAGGGGACCTGTAGCGATTACTGAAGAGGGCAATTACCACAGTGTCTGGAAATATTTCCGCATATACTCAGTTTGTTTTCTCTTTCTTATCTTCTTTAAACATTTTTCGTGTATGATGTCATCTGGCCATCAGTTTCTCTCAGTGGACTTTAACCGATAAAAGTACTATTATTTAGCCGTTCGTCAGCAGAACATGTCTTCTGATTTGCGTTAACTAACTAGGTAACCCAGTTAACTGCCGGTTATAACATGTTTAAAGCTGCCAATGTGGAACCTGCTGCCTTTCAGCTCTTTAGAGATGTATTTATAGGGCAGAACTGAACTTTTTTTTCCTGCCCTGATCTTTTATACAAGACAACTGCTGCATAGTGTGTGAAGCTGAATGGTGAGAGATGGGGTCAGAGTCAGTGAAGGTGGTGGTCAGGTGCAGGCCCTTGAATGACAGGGAGAAGGCTCTCGGCTCTAAGATGGTGATGTGCATGGACCTGCACCGCTGCCAGTGCTTCATAGAGAAGCCTGGGGCAGTGGATGAGCCGCCCAAACAGTTCACCTTTGATGGGACCTACTTCATTGATCAAACCACTGAGCAGATGTACAACGAGATTGCCTATCCTTTGGTTGAGGTAGGCCTGAAAATAGTTTTTGTTTTACATGTCGATAGGAAGCAACAGTCTGGAGATCCAGACATTACAAGAGTACCACATTGGTCACTGGACACCCTTGGTTCAACATCAGTAGCCTATATCTTATTGCTAATGACTGCAGTCCTCATTATTTACTTAACAGTCTGCTGTCAGTCACTTGTAAAGGTCATCAGGGTGTTGATTTTTTTTTATAAGGAAGCGTCATGTTAAAGGTCACTGATGCCACATTTTTCACTTTTTACAGGGTGTCACTGAGGGATACAATGGCACAATTTTTGCCTATGGTCAAACTGGAAGCGGTAAGTCTTTCACCATGCAGGGGGTGTCCGAGCCTGCAGCCCAGAGGGGGGTTATTCCACGAGCCTTTGAACACGTCTTTGAGAGCATTCAGGTAGGTTGGGCATCTGTTGTCCATTATCCATTGTAAAAATTCATGGATTCCATGACAAATTGAAACATGCGGTCTCACCCAGTCCAGTATGTAGTTATAACTTTTGCCTGCTAGGGGAATACGGTATAGATGAATACTTGCTTTAGTCTGTTGGTTCTAGTCTCTGTCCTGGCTTGTCTCTGCTTTGTGAGTTCAGTGAGAAACATTTTATATGTTTGTGTGCATGTTAGTGTGCAGAAAATACAAAATTCCTGGTGAGGGCCTCTTATTTGGAGATTTACAATGAAGAAATCAGAGACCTTTTGGGAAATGACACCAAACAGAGATTGGAGGTAAGTCTCTTGAAACAATATAGTTTCAATTAACAAATCAGACTTTGCTGTGTAACATAAGAAGGCAAAGTGATGATTATGAAACCTGTTTCTGAAACTGTTCTCCGACAGTGAACACATTGTTTATGCTTTGTACACAATACTGTATATGTTGCCATAGTCACTTGAAAGCACATGATTCCTTGAAGGTCAAGGTGTTTCAGCAAGGTGACAGATATGGATTGTTTGTGTTTTCCGCATGTGTGTGGGTGATGAATGCCTAGTTGAAAGAGCACCCAGAGCATGGGGTGTATGTACGGGATCTCTCCATGCACACTGTGCACAGTGTGGGAGAGTGTGAGAGAATCATAGAGCAAGGCTGGAGGAACCGGGCAGTGGGCTACACCCTGATGAACAAAGACTCCTCCCGCTCCCACTCCATCTTCACCATCCACCTGGAGATTTGCAACACTGGTGAACACAAACACAACTATACAATACCTTTTAACATGTTGAAGCATATCTTTAATCTGTTTAGTGATAAATATGTCTTTGTTTGTTTGTTTGGTCCAATTATTTCACTAGTGTTTCAACGTTTGAGTGAATTTACTCTACATTCTCAGATGGAGCTGGGAAGGACCATCTACGAGCAGGTAAACTCAACCTTGTGGACCTGGCAGGAAGTGAGCGTCAGTCTAAAACCGGTGCAACTGGAGAGCGACTCCGGGAGGCCACCAAGATCAACCTGTCCCTTTCTGCTCTTGGCAATGTCATCTCTGCTCTGGTGGACGGACGCTCCAAATACATCCCCTACCGGGACTCCAAGCTGACTAGGCTGCTGCAGGACTCCCTGGGAGGGAACACACGAACCTTGATGATTGCCTGTCTCTCCCCTGCAGACAACAACTATGAGGAAAGCTTGAGCACTCTGCGTTACGCCAACCGGGCCAAGAGCATCCAGAACAGGCCTCGTATTAATGAGGACCCTAAGGATGCTCTGCTCCGAGAGTATCAGGAAGAGATCAAGAAGTTGCGGGCCCTCGTCTCAGGCCAGCTGGGCACTGCTAACCTTTCATGTACGTGACTTATTTTGTGGCTAGGCTTCTTTCTTGATATTAAAGAAACAATTTTTTTATGTGGGTATTGCCAAATGATTTAAAAGTAGATTTTATAAGAGTGATGTTTCATTCTAATTTTCTGGTTTGTTAAATCATTTTTATTACCTGTCTTGCTGCTTTTTCATGCAGCTCTACTGTCCGGCCAGTTGTCTGAGGCTTCTCCTGCTGTCCCTTCAAGGCCACAATCCAGCACCACAGAAGCAGAAAAGGAGAAGATTAAAGAGGTAATTCCAGTGTTCCCACACCAGTATATCACTTCACATCACTTAAACTGAATGAGATCCAGGTGATTTATTGCTCTGTATTCTGCTCTCTCCAAAGGAGTACGAGGAGAGGCTCGCCAAGTTGCAGGCTGAGTACAATGCAGAGCAGGAATCCAAGGCAAAGCTGCAGGAGGACATTGCTGCCCTGCGTTCCTCCTATGAATTTAAGCTGTCTTATCTGGAGAAAATCCGAGCCAGCAGGGGGAGCTCTGTCACAAAGAATGGTAACAAAATCATCTGGCCACAACTCTTTTGGCCTTGAAACAAGAAACCAACTAACACATTTTGAAAAATTGTTTCAAATTGTGTCCACCACCTGTATACTGCTTTGTGTTGTCTTGTTTCCCAACATCAGTGAGCTCCAGCTGTATGACACAGGTCGCTGAGGAAGAGCTGAGCAGCAGCACAACTGAGGAAACTTCCCTGACCGAGGTACTATCCACCACTATTTTCATTAGTCATCCAAAACATGTAGTTCCAAAATTAGGTATCACACCACCTAAAAAATAAAACTATGGATTATTAAAAATTTACTGGATGTTATTTTCTCATGTTGGTGAGCCAGTCCGCTGTACCATGTGCAGCTGTCAGTGTCCAAGAAGGTCCAGATGGAGATGGGCTCATAGACTCACCTGATGTCACCACGGCAGGGTCTCTGGACCAGAAACATGTTCTGGAAAGGTTTGTGGGCTTCAGGGGTAAACAACACACATTCTACATATATACTCTGGCACCGTCAAAGTCAGGGACCAAACATGTCGTCCTTACCATCAGCACTGCTTGTACTGCAATGCATCTTTCTTCATTGTATCTGGCAAATCATTCTGCACAGGATGTGAAACGTTGTGATGGAACCAACTGATTGAAGAAAAATACATGATAATATCATATGCTCACACCATTACTTTCTTCATAGAATTTGATTACACATTGTTGCATATATTTGCATATTAATTGCAAATATTTAATCTCTTTAAACTACTATAACATCTTTAAGTTTTAAGACATATATATTTGCCTATTAATGTATTATTTGTCTTGACCACATTCTAATGGTTAAATACCTAATTAGAAGAGCTGGTTATGTTTTTATACATGACAGTTGCTCCAGCTCCATTGCCTCTTAGCCACATAGTTTGATGTCATTATTCTACTTACCACCCATCCATGAAGTGTTCCTTTTCATCCATCTGCTCCCCAGGCTGCAGCAGCTAGAGCAGGAGGTGGTAGGAGGAGAGCAGGCCAGAAACAAAGAGTTACAGCAGAGACACCGACAGAGGAAGAACCTCGCTGATCAGAGAAAAGTCCAGCTCATCAGGGCCTTGTCAGAGAACAGCGAGGATAGTGAAAATGTGCTGTTAAATGTCTACAACTCCATCCAGGAAGAGGTCCATGCCAAAAGCCAGATGCTGGTCAAAGTCCAAGGCAAGGTCTGTCACAGCAGCTGTAGGATAAATGCAATAGGTTCTGTGGGATATGCAGTTTATTTGGAGCAAATTTCAAAAATAGAACTAGCCTTTGACAAAAAAAAGGAATCTGTGTTTTGGGTTTTCTGTAAAGCATTTTTTGTTGATATAATTGCTCCACTCTAAAATATCTTCATTATCGTAAAAATATCAAAACATCCATCGTCTATGTCACTACCAAAATTTCACTACTCCTTGTGATTGACACAGTAATGACTTAAATATACTCTACTACTTGATAGAAGCTGTTTTTATTTACCTGGTTTCATGTCAATAAGAACCTCAGAGAAGGAAATCAGTCCTAACTGGTCCAAAATTTTCAGGGTGATGCATATTTGCTCATACTATTAGGCTTAGGAGTACATTTTACTTTTTTTTTTTTTTTACATTTTATCAGCTTTCTCAATCTACAAAATTAGGCTACTTTTGTCTCCTCTTGGAGGGTAACAGCTGTTATTTTATTGCATGTCAATAACATGCATATTCTATAACTCAATTCAGGGTGTTTACAAAAAAAAAATCACATAAATTGACCCTTACTTAGTACCAAAAATCTTTGCACTAACTGATACTGGATAACGTGAAATCAAAAATACAGTGTCTTAAGCTTTCAGTGCTGAATCATATGCTCTGACATTCAACCATAAAATCAAATGAACCTCTTGTGGCAGCTGAAAGCAGCCAAACTGGAGATCCGTGACCTGCAGGCAGAGTTTGAGGTGGAAAGGGACGACTACCTGGCAACCATCCGCCGCCTGGAGAAGGAAGGCCAGTTACTACACAGCCTGCTGGAGCGTATGGTGCCCCTGGTGCGCCGTGACTGCAACTACAGCAACCTGGACCGCCTGAAGAAAGAAGCTGTCTGGGACGAGGACAGCGCCTCTTGGAGACTGCCAGATGTGATGGTGCAGAAAACAACACTGCCTTCAGGTGGGATGTATGAAAAGGGCATATAGAAAAAAGGCTGAATGAAAACTTATCAATGATGTTTCTTACAGAAATACACTTTCTTTCTCTCTTACAGCAGTGGCTCCAAAACTTCCAGCTCGCAGAAGCTCAGCTACTGATTTAGGAGATCCATTTACAGTCTGTTTATGTTCCATGCATTATCTTTTACTTACACCCACTGAAACACTGTCACAGAGTCTTACCTCCGTCTGTTTTTAGCAGGTGGAAGAGGACAGGTATAAGGAAATGCTGGACCGCAGTGACAGTGAAAATATCGCCAGCAGCTACTTCAAGTCAAAGAGGGCGAGCCAACTGCTGGGAGGTGAAGCCACCAAGGGACACGGTAAGATTAGCTGTACTTAACATCATTCTATATTTCTGGTTTCTCTTTTTTGTTGTCAGTGCACAAAAGTAATCATTTTTATATTGGAGAAAGTTAAGAACTTCTCAAAGTTAAACTACTTACTTATGAATACAGTTGCTCAGTATACATGCCAATATTTAATCTGAAAAACAAATAAAACTTTTCCATTTACAAGATATTAATTCTAAAGCATCAACCATCTGCAGCAGTCACAATACCAAACCAATTTATATTTGGCATTTTCTCTCATATGACGGTTTTACCCCACTGATGGAGTTCTTCTCCTACAGTCATCCACTCTCCTCCCCTTGTTAATGGGGCATCCCACCTTACTGTGAGCGGTTCCAACATGAACCTGCCTGTCAGCTCAGACTCCGTTCTGCCACGTCCCTTCCGCCTCGAGTCGTTGGGTGTCCCAGTGTCCAATGGTAAGGTGAAGCGTAAAAAAAGCAAGTCTCACATCCATAATGAGGGGAACTGAAAGGACTGAATTCACATGCCCTTTCTACTCTAACATATCTCACTGTCTTTTGTTTTTGACAGAGATTTTATACGCTGTGATTGATCCAATATTGAATAAAATAACCACTGCTAACAGAAATGTGTATATACAGTAGAAGACACTCTTTGTGGACAACATCAGTCCAGTTGTGACATTTTTAAAATCACATCTTAATGTTAATTTTGAACAAAATGCTACCTACAGTATCATACTACCCTTGAATATTTGCACTGTATTAAAAAAAATGTGATTCATGCACTGTGAGACTCAAAGTCCAGCTTCTCTATTTCACTTCTAATGTATTTTGCTGTCACTGATTGTAAACCAGTTTTAGCTTTTTCCATTTCAAACATTTGAAATTCTGCATATGCTGCTGAATAGAAATAAAATTCATTAAGTTATCCTTTTTTTTTACATTTTTGATTAATTTAATTGACCACAAACAGCTTTTTAAAGTTGGCTGGTTTAGAGTGCTACAGACAGTAATAAGAAAACTCAGCTAACAACATGTCAGACCAGGGGCCGGTTTCACAATAGTATTTTAGACTGGTCTGTAGTGTTAGGCCAATCTTAATTCTGCTCATAGATTAGTCTAATGCAAGTTAGACTCTTTCACAATAATTAAGACTGACTCATAAGCCAAAAAAATTAGACACCTTACCACCAGGCTAACTCAGGCCTAAGACCCATGTTACCATGGTAACTCTTATGCAATTTTCCATCTTTAGGGGTTACAAATTGGGTTACACTAGGTCAATCCTGGGCCTTGAGGTCACACTGTAATTCTTAAGCAGGAAGGAGGCATTCTCTCCTCTCCTTGAGACTCAAGCTGTCTGTGATGTTTTGGGGAAAGCAGAAACCTCTCTGATAGAGGGTAAATCAGCATTGCCATGGTCACCAAGGTTGGAGGAGGCTTTCCTAGACAACACAGATAGGTGGATGTATAGATTCTATTGACACAGTTAGACATTCAAACCAAAATGTGCTGACAGTGACCTGAAGTTTAATGCAACGTGACCTGAACTGACATGGGTAAAATGCAGTTCCTTGTTTAGAAACTAGTGAACCAATTAGACTAATTTTTCATATTGTAGGCTGATCTGCTTGGGTTAAAGACTAAGACTCAGACCTTCAGAGGCAGAACGGAAAGAGACAGCATCCGAGTTGCAGATGACTTCGATGTTCGCTATTTCAGTTCTCCTTGATAAAGTACTTAAATAAACTTTTTCAGCTTTAAGACATCAAAGGCTCATGTCCACCTTTCTCCACTGAGGTGCTGACCATCGCTCAAAATATCCACAACAGTAACAATCAGTGACACCAACTGACCAGTAGCACCCAACAAAAAAAGAGGAAAACATTTCTTTCTTTGCGTCTTGTACCATGTTTTAAATCTTTTTTGAATGTCTTTGATGCTCCTCTCAACTGTGGGATTAACACTGTTCACTGTCGCTGCATTTTATTTCCATATAAGTTTTTTTTTTTTATAGTTACACTCTTCACTAAGTTTTCCAAATAAAATGTCCCTGTTGAATTCCTCCAAAAGACATATTTTCTGCTGGGGTTGGAATTGGATGCGGTCACTTGGTCAGCCATTTTTTTTGTTTTGAAAAAGGTCTTAATTTACCCAGAATTCATTGTACCATAGTCCTACTTAAGATAGTCAAGAACTAAACTGCTTTGTGCAGTGGATGAATTTAGATGTCATAAGCCATAGTCAAAGTCTTATCTTTGTGAAACAGGCCCCAGTTTGTAGTGTCATAGCAAGTATATGACTCTACCATCACAAATGGGGAAGGGGGGCCGTTGTTATGGCAGCAGAGTGCTGACAGGTAGTGATCTCGTGTTACACGTGACCTTTTGGGTCAATTCACAGCTTGACAAGCATGAGCCGAATACAAATCTGTGAATTAAGAAAGAGAGTCTGTATCTGTACTGTAGGTGTCAGGTATTTAAAATTACAGAATATACATCAAATGCAACCTGCTGTTTTTTTTTCTTCAGACAGCAACAACTCAAACACCTGTGTTGCATTTGTATCTCCTATACGGATAAGCTCAATCCTTTCTACAGATCACTTTTCTGTCTGAGTATCTCATTTCTAATTTTGGCTATGGCCTGATTTCTTCATCCATTGTTTAATATTACTTGACCTGCAGAGAGCCGTGTCAGTTTCAAAATTTGACACCCTTTATTTGCCTGTGTGTAGACACACTAGACAGAGATCCTGGCCCATTAGTCGAGCCCCTTGCGCTACTGAGAGATAACACTACAGAAGGCAACTGTAATCGTCTCTTACAAAAATCAACCACACACTGAATCCGTGGCTTCAAGGCTGTTACATAACGAAATGCCAAGCTATTCAAATAAGTCAGTGGGAGGAATTAAAAGTCTTACATGGAAGGGATGGAGAGAAAATGGAGAAAGGAAAACACTGGTCTGCTAAGTTCACACGGAGGTGGGGCTCAAGATAATCGGATAATGGAAGAACAGCTGAGCAGGCTTTCTCATCACTCGAGTGGCGTGTAAGATGAGTATGACTGATAGTCATTCTGTAAGTGAAATGCTGGATGAAGCAGAGAGGCTTAGCCACTGTGCAGGTTTACAGGGATGAAGGTTTGACTGAATTGAAGGCTCTTTGCTTCTTTGTGCCACACTGACTCTGAAGGATGTAATTCAACAGCTCAGTCTGAAAAGGCAAACCATTAAATGCTCAAACTAATCACATTTCAAATCACAAGTCAAAAAGTCTTCAATGACTGGTTACAGTAAGCTACATACTTTAAAATGTTGGTTGTATTTTATCACTTGCACAGAAACAGATGGACTGATGTAAGGTGTTTAAATTAAATTGTGTGAGGATAGAGATAACTACACAATGTATTAAATGCAGACTTTTTTTATTTTCAATTATATCAACGGAAATGGTAAAGAGTAGGTAAAAATAATCACATGGGCATTGCTTTTCATTCTGGATAAACATTCCCAGTATTATGACTGAAGGCAGTTACATGAACACAGTTTGTCACATATTTTTGAGACCATCTAAACAATAGTTATGAAATGGTAAAAACAAATGGGTCATCTGTGGATAATTCAGATCTTAATATAATGTACTGCTGATAGCTGCTAAAGTTTGGAAAACACTGAAAAAAAATCACCTCAAAACACTTTCAAAATTTAGTTTTTCAATCATCATGAGCTGCATAAATGTATCTTCTGACTTGAGGCTTTGCTCCAGGAAATGTACTCAACAATCCACTTATAGGCACATCTGTGAGCTATGAAATTGACAAGTAATGTAAAAATCCTGTTGATTTGGGTTGATGTTTCCTTTAAGTAGAAGTACAACGTGTGTTATATACAGTGTACCTGTAATTAAAAAGAGGAGCAAGAGTAATGGAAATCCACTGTGTGATTTTCTTGTGATTCAAAATATTATCATCATTTTGAAATGTGATTTTATGCACACCAAGGTTTATTACTATATATTTTTCTGTTATTGAAATGAGATATAGAATAAACATAAGTATCTAGTGTATACAAAAATGTGTCTTAAACATTCAGCAACCCCATAATGCATCTAATTTGGAGATGAAGGGGTAAAGCTATTACTTAAACACAACATTGATGTTTTAATTTGCTTAATATAGTTCATATATAATGGTAGACTGATTTGGTTACCTTTGTAGTGTTGTGTCTTGTCAAGTCATACTTAACTGAAATCTGTTACAGCAAACACAATAAGACGTTGTGATTAGATATCATTATATTAGTGTGCCATTTTCATCAAATATGTAGAGAATCGGGGGTTTGTGTGAAAGTAGTCTCGTGATACCAGACAATTGGAGATCTCCGCCTACTGAAGTCTGGGGATTTCTAAATGCACGGCAGTTGCTTGAACAGCAATAAGAACAGCCGCTAACAAACCTACATCCCTTACATTTTGTCAAGGACAAGCCGTACTGGAAATTATGCTCTCCCCCCATTCTCCTCTGTAGTGAACTGCATGTCACCACCCCAATATGAAGGGCCACCCTAAAGACTTTGGATTGGTTTTGCAATGCAGGGTTTTTTAAAACTCTCTAATTGTTTCCAACCAGTTTTAACAATGAAACCTGAGAGGTTGTCCTCAATCTCTATGAGCGAAGCACTAGACCTGTGAGTCTAGTGTGTAAGGTGCATTTTCAGATATTCTTGAAACCTACAGCAGAACAATAGCAGAACAACTGCCCTCAAGCAAGACCAACATAACACCCAGAAATAAAAGTGCTGTATTGCCCTTTAAATTCTTCCTCCTCTTCTTCTTCTTCATCCGCTCCTTCTGCATTGGTTTGCCAAAGTGCCAAGTGCCAAGTTACTGCTTAATGCTCTAACTCTCTTTAAGCTGATGGTACTCTTGAACTCTTTCTGAGCACGGTATTTACGCAGGAAGACTTCTGTTGTTTACTTGTTTTAGTCTTTGAGCAGTCCCAGCTTTCTGAGAGCCTCTTTCCGATCAGCTCCCATCCCAGGCACCATCATCACAGTGTATCCGACAGAGTTTGAGGGTTTGTGGGGTACAGGCTGAGCTGCAGTTGTGGTTTTCACTGGTTCAGCTGCTGTGATGTGTTGTGGTTCAGGACAGTATCCACCGTTTCTGTGGTTGTCCAGGGTAGTACAGCGCTCTAGACCAGCTGCCTTCGATCCATTGGGTTGGGAGGGATATGATACAGACTCAGACTGTTGGTCACGTCTGGAGTAGTGGTGGAAACTGGCACTGCTCTGCAGAGGCTTGTTCTTGGGTTCTGTGGGCATTTGAGAATAACAAAAAGATGGGCTTCTTGATGGATTAATATTAGCTGGACCTCTTACAAATCTGTTGGGAGTTGGATCCAAAGAGGATTGAGATTTAGGGTGCGCCACTGCCTCATTTTCTGGCTGTTGGTCTTTCAGGAGGCCCAGTTTCTGCAAAGCTTCCAGTCTCACTACTTTAGGATCTGTTGCATGCTTGCTGCTGTATGAAGAGTCTGAAGTTATAGATGCTTCATTTTGTGTCATCACAGATATATTGGCAGGAATCATTTTGGGTTTCGGTGCCACAACTGGGGGACCCATCTTAGCCTTGGAAGCCTCTGAGTGTGATCTGTCAGATCTTGACAGATCTATAGTATGATCAACTGTGGGACATAAAGGGGTTTTCTTTGTGGAGGCACTCCTCCGCAGATGAACAAGTGCTTCATAGGACAGAGGCCCTCTAGGTAAAGGACCCTCAGCTGTCCTAGTTGAGTAGTCTCTGGGTTTGATGGGAGGAGGTATCACAACATTAACCTCTAAAGGTACTTGAGGAGGTTTCTGGTTGTATTGGTGACCAGATTTGTTGCTTGAAGGAGTGAGCTGAGGCTTAGAGCAGATGTTCTTGTCTGGGGAAACACCTGGTTTAGCACTGAATGCAGAAGAGCTGTTTGCCACAACAAGAGGTGTAGGAACCAAGTAGCTCTGCATGTGTTTGGTGTCACCCTTTTCCTTGATGGGTTCCTCAGAGGCATGTGTTTGTGAGCCTGAAAGACAAAGAAGCACGTTTGTCACTAGATATACAATTAGTCTCTTTTCAAAACATTTTATTGACTACTCCACAGCTAACCCTGCATCTGTCCCCAGAGATTAACTCACTGTTGAGCTTGCTTTTGCTCATTGAGGCTGACAGGTCAGCCAATATGGTAGCAAGGTTGCCAGGGTTGGGCAGTTGGTCAGGTTCGTCATTGGACAGTCCGCTATCCTCCTCAGTATCCAAAGACTCAATAGTCTCCTCCAAAAACATGAGACAGGCCTTCTCTTCAGCAGACAAGTACTCCAGACTATCATCACTCTGTATAAATAAAAACACGCCTTTCCTTTAGAAATGTAATTCCATATATTATTAGTGTATATATATATATATATATTGGTTTGTCATCATATGTCATGTTATTCAGTAAGTGGTATTATATGGTAAAGACAGTTACTTACAAAGCCAGAGTTGGCACTGACGACACTGTCACAGCTGCCAGCACTGTCCATGCCGGTCATCGTCTCCAATCCAATGCCACCTGGCCAGGTATCGCTTTTGGGCATCTTAGTGCTCTACTTATTCAAGGTTAGTGGTGCAGATTGTTGTATCTCAGTCTGTGAAAGGGGGGATAAATGGTGAGTTAAAAGCACAATTGAAAACAAAGATTTCTTTTGAAAACACACTCTTGATCAGCAAAGCACTGATCATATAGCCAGACAGCTGTTGCATTGTATCAGACCATAACATTCAGTAACAGAATGACCTTTTACATTAAACCTAGTATTTTTCTTCAATGAACTCTCTGTTAAAACAGTGACCAGGTAACGCTCTGAGCGGGTCTGATTTAACTGCCATAGGACAAAAAGTTGTAAAATAATTTAGACTTAAGCTTCTTCTATAATTGACAGTACAATTGATAAACAACATATGGCTTGGACAAGCCTTGGAGTCAAGCAAGCTGTACATTTGGTTCCCACAAATGCATGCAGGCATGGAGATGAAGGAAAATTAGCTGCTGTGCATGAACAGTAATCAGCACCACAGGGGCCTGGACAGCTCCATATCAGGCTGATCCGTGTTTACTTTTAGCTCAGGTTTAAATATAAACCATGTCAGTCAAACATGGAAAGATAGCCCGGAGTTCTGTCAACCCAAGATTAAAATGAGTCCAGGGTTACTTTAAAGTTATTAGTCTATACTGTAAACATGGTGTACAAACATGGTGGTTGGATCATGTAGGGTAGGACATTTTGATTAAACATGATATGTTTGGTCATATCATGTTTATAATATTCCAGCATGACTTGGACAAGACTGCACAATTATGGACTTCATACATCATCATCCCATCAAAGAACAATAAATGTGTCCAGTAGCCCTTTAGGGCCTCTGTAAAAAAAAATAATCTAAATAACCTCCTACATAGGTAATCCATTGTACTAAATAATATTTATAAATAAATAAATAAATAATATTTTTCTCTCCGTAAGTTATGTTTTCATCAAGTTAAAACTTCTCTACTCACAGGAGCAGTTTTAGCTAAGTTTTTTTATTGGTTCATTGAAGTTTTTGCAGGTAAGCACCTACACCCAAGACTTAAGAATCAATTGTTGCAGAACAGCAACCATTTGCAAGACAATAAGAAATTTGCATTATTATTTTCATAACATCCATATTTGCTTAGTGTTCATCTAGGTCTGATTGTCAAATAAAATCTTGTGTGAAGACAATTGTTTTCAACAGTTGACTCTTAAATCTAAGAGAATGTTGAAGCTCCCTGAAATACACCAACAAGGAGTTCTTAACACAATCCATGCTGACAACTGCCTTACCATCACAATTTTGAGAAAAACAATTGAAGGCAATTCGATGGATGGTTTATCTCAAGCAAGTCTTAGACTCTGGCTCCACTAATGGTTTGCAATAATGTAATACATAATCTATAGTTAATTGGCTTAAACCACTGCAATGGTCCTGTGTGTTTAGTTGAAAAAGTAATGTATGAACTATTAGGCTATTTTCTAGATTTCTAAATTGCTCCGTCTCTCATGTCATCTCATCAACATGTAATATCCTATGTAACCTTGTGGTGTCCTTCATATATACACCCATTAACTGATGACTAGACAGCCTTGCCGGTAGAGAATGACAGGCTATCATAGTTTGACAGATATCTAACTAGTCCTCTTACTGCATGTGACTCAGATTACAGCCCACATGCCACTCCTAATCTTCCTGAACCGGATCAGTTTCAGAGGGAGTGGAAGGCAGCAGAAATGATCTCCTGAAAGCTATATGATATCCAGTTTGATCATGTTGTCTTACTGTAACAGACTTGTATTAGAACATTTTTAATTTGGATGCATGTTCTTACTTAGAAAAGACCATTAGTTTCCTCTTGGGGATGCTAAAATAAATGGACCATTATGGCACTGCGTGTAAAAGCATTTTCTTAATGGTGCATTTACTCTATATTGCCATTACAAATTGAATGAACAGTTGTTTAACGGATATTTGAGCATGAGATTTCAACCAGGACCAATTTTAGAGAATAAGTATTTTACTTTTATAGTGGAATTGTAGAAATCGAGCTGGAAGTTTAGTATAAATGAACCCTTGTCTGATCCCAGTGAAAAGAAAATTCACTTCTGGATAAGTTTCAACACCTGAGACGGAAGGGCTGTGAGATAGGCCATCGAAGGCACAAAAGCACTCCTGTTCACAGTTCATGCATGTCATCTCAACCCTGTAAAAATTTAAAACCCACTTCCCCGGGCCAGCATGTAAATGTCCCCATCCGTCCTGTTGCATGCAGGTCAGGATATGAATCTGAAAAGCGGAAACTCTGAGATAGCGTTTATTGTGTTTTCAGCTGACGCAATCTGGCTTGATCACATGCAAATAACCAGAGCAGCTGCTGTTGCCTGGATATCAGAAGAGCATTTTAAACTCTAAAGCTATTTCTGGTAATCACATTTGCCCTCCCTATAAAGTATTATATAGTTAACGTGCTGTTCAGTGTGATGTTTGACTTGAGGTTACTCCCTTGTCATAACAAAACCAGTCTAATCAGACTGTAGTTAGACATTAACTGCAGTAGACAGTTTCCAGTGAAAGGACATCTAAAAGACCCATGAAAATAAATCCTAACGTTATCTCCATTTAGATACACCTATCAACACAGTAGCAAGTGCCATGAAAACCAGGATGAGTTTAGATGTTACAAAACAGTATGATGCACATGTAGAATGAGAGCAATAAATTTAATTGCCATGTCAAACTCCTTAGAACATTAAATTCTGGTCTAGTAACACAGTTGCTGTGTTGTTTTAATTGTGGCTATAAAAGAGGGCCTTGCCGAGATTATATTATCCATAGCGGATTCTATAGAGGGATTATGCAACCAGGTCAAATCATCACTGTTAATTTTTTTCAAGTTTGTTTTATTCCTCACTACCTGGCCTTCAACCCCGTGCATTCAGATTCCTCAGGGTCCAAGTTCATTTGGCTATATGTACTTTATGATAACATTGACACACTCTACAAAAATGTACATACATTCATTGAACAAAAATCCTTTTACTTCAGTCTCAAAATACCCCTGAAACCAGTCTGCAAATAATACAAAGGCTGATTAAATACTATTAAGAAAGACATCTAAGGTAGTCTCAACTTTAAAAAAACAGAGATTTTTGTCAGGAAATTAAAATAGTTCAAATCAACATAATTTATCTTAATATCAGTTCGATGCCATTTATTTGAATAGTTTCATCTCTTATATCAACGTCAGAAGAAAAAAACACGATTAAAACTAAATCTATACAACAAAAAGGCGTGTTAAAAACAAACTTGGAGTAGATTTAACTGACCACAGCGTCAAAGTTTCTCGATGAAAACGGCATTAGTTGACTACATACCTGTTTGAAACTCCGTATGTCAGTTATCCATCTTCTGCCTCCAGTGCAAGTGGAAGACACCTGTGAGCTGCTCGGTGATACCTTCATGAAGGACTTTGTGCCCTGTAAGCTTTTGGCCAATCATAGAGCAGCATTCTCCTTAAGACGCGCGAGCCGTCGTTGTCATAGCAGTGCAGTTCCCACAACTCCGGTAATCTGCTAATCATTAACCGTTAAGTATCTCTGCTTCAAACTCTACATCACGTTACTAGATCGTCTAAATTAGTCAGGTTTGTTACTCTAAAGTTACTCGTAACTAATTTACAAGCTAATTTAAATGGGCTACATTACTCCCTGTATAATTACTCGCATTTGGGAGCAGTATTTTCGTTACATTAACGTTACCTGCCGTTAGTTAGAAACTTTAGCCGCGTTAAATGACGAAAGTGAAAATAAATCGCTGTTAACCGTCACAAATGCACAGTGGTGGAAAGTAACTAAGTACATTTACTCAAGTACTGTACTTAACTACAAATTTGAGGTAAGCTACTTGTACTGTACTTGAGTAGGCTATTTCAATTTTAGGATTTTAGGCTACTTTGAGCAGGGAAATATTGTACTTTTTACTCCACCACATGTATTTACCACTTATAGTTACTAATATCTTTTCAGATTAAGATTGAACATAAAATAATACATTCTAATATTCTAACTGTTGTTTAAATTCTCTGCTCTTTTCAGTTTTTAAATTTGTTTTGCACTGTGTGTGAAAGGTGCTATATAAATAATGTGTACGCTAATATATGATGCAGTACTATTAACCAAAGTATCTACAATTGGCTCCACAACGATAAACTACACCATTAAAATGCTCTTACATGATAAAAACAAACAATATAATATAATAATATAACACTCAAAAAGAAGCCAGTCTACATAGTAATACTTCTGTACTTTTACTAAATTAACATTTTGAATTCAGGACTTTTACTTGTAATGGAGCATTTTTTAGACAACAGCATTTCTACTTTTTACTCTGACGGATCTGAATATTTCTTCCACCACTGCAAATGCAGTTCAGCTCTATCTGTCATTGTTCTTATCATTTTGCTTGGTAATTTCACCAAAAGCTGTCTTAATTCTAGACAATTAATTGTCTAGAATTAATTAGACAATTAATTGTCTAGAATTAATTCAAGACACTTTCTTTTTCTTTTCTTTCTTCTCTCTCTTCTTGTTTCTCAATTTGCTTTCTCTTTGTGCAGCTACTATTATTTCATTTCTGATTAACTCACTGATTATTTTCTCAAGTAATAGAATCATTGTTTGGTCCATGAAATGTCAGAAAAATGTAACATATGCCTATAGGGAAGAATTGACATTTTTGTTTGGATAAAATTATTTCTGTCAGTCAACTAATCAATTATTTGACAAATCTTTGATGTGTTAGCACATCATATTTTTTCTTCCATTTTTGTCATTATTGTATACTAAACGCAAAACAATATGCTATAACAATTCACATATAGTAAATACATACTGGATTTGGAACACAGCTAAATCTCACCACCAGATAAAATCAACTTTTCCAGCCTAAGTTAAGATGAGCCTTTTTCACTGCAGCCATGTTGACTAGGAGAAAAAGCACAGGTGTAACTTCTTACATTAATAACAGCTCCATCCCATGAGGTGTCCCTCTGAGCCAGCATAAACATGGGAGTGGAACTGGCACACCTAAATGTAATGCAGCCATTATTAACGTTATTTTGTTTTTCCCTTTATGAGGAAAATAAACGGTTGTCAAACAGTTCTTGAAAAATGTCTGCAGTATTAGAAGAAATTAATCCTTCAAGGTAAAATAGTCCACTATCACTCTAGACACAAACAATTTATGCATAAATACCAACTACAAAATTAAGAGTATCTAATTCCTTACATGACCATGTTCAGGTAAGTAGGGTTGGTTTAGTGACCTCTTTGTAGTGGCAGCAGTAGCTGCTACAGTTGGTCAAACAGTGAGTGATCCTATTAAGAGAGGGTAGATGTTCCTTAAAATAACATACTGCAGCTAGTGTAATCCCACTATTATGGCACAGGATCAGTAGTGTTTAGCCAACTGGAGTTTATTTCCAGTGGTCATGGATTTCAATTGGAGTTTTAAATACAGATGGGTGATAAGGACCAAATTAGTACCGTAATAGTTATCAGAGCATTATAAATATCTATGTTACTATCTGTTTAGTATAAAAATATATAAAACCACTTAATTACAGTTAAGCTCAAGTTTTTAAAGATTTCTATAAATGTCTAACATTCATTTAGACATAAGAACTGTGAACTATTATCTCAATATGAGTTGTCACAACACAATTATGTCTAAACAATATTTACCACCAAGTCCTGTAATAGTGAATTATAAGAAATACTACAGACATGAAACACAGAAAACAGCTTTGCAACTTGGGAGAGTAAAGTGAACAACAGGAAAAAGTTGATACAGAACGACTCATACACAAGACTGCCGGCAATAGCTTTTAATTGTGACACAACACTGAAAAAAATCAAGTAAATCCAGTTATTCTGTAGTGCTTTGTGTGCAACATTCATTGTTATTGTCCTTGAAGAGTCATGAGAACTTTGTAAATACAAAATACAACAAAGCCATTTCATAGTTTCACTTTTATGCAAGCCGTTTAAACCATAATCACTGTTAAAATAACTAAAAGATAACATGAGGAAAGAAATCTTAGTAATTCACATTCAAACAAAGAAATAATGACATTTTTGCTTTGCCTCTCCTTAACCCCCAAACACAATCTCAGAACCAATAATAAAAATCTGAAAAAAATCCCAGAAACAAGACCTCCATTGTTTAACTTAATTTTTTGGCAACAACTTAATACCAATATTGCAATCACAGGACTGTGAAATAGAAACACTGTTGCTGCACAAAGTGAGGCCGCGATGAACTGGGCAACTTCCGCATTTATCTTCGTGACCTCCAATGAAAAATTTGTGAGCTGATATTTAACATAAGTGCATGCTTCATCCTTACAGGTAGTGAATATCAAAGAAATGAGCTCAGAGATGAAATCTGACATCTGCTGAAAATATGAGAACATGCTCCAGTTGTGCGAAACATACAGTGGAACAAAGTGGTAATTTTTAGAGAACATGCACTCCATATTAAACCAAAATGGGCCTTTACTCAAAGTTCCCTAACACCCTGACTAGAGTTAAGTCTTGGTCTCCAAATGTGAGGTGAAAAATAATTGAAAAGGTAAACAGTTATGATGTTATTTAGCAAAGCACATAAATGTAAAGTACTATACCTGAACAGTAAATGCATTAAGTGAGAAGGTTTTATCTCATACAGCAAGTCTTATTTATGATTTCGAGTCGATAAACTAGCTCTCACCACACTCTCGTGTTCTGAAATAAATGCTTATACACTTCATCACACTTGAAGCGTTTCTCAAAATACATAGCAATATAAAACAAAACTGTATTTCTTTTTAAAAAGATTTGTTCTCACAGCATGGTGACATTTGAAAATGACACACTAGAATGAAAAAATTGCACTCCTGAAAAATTGTCGTACCCATGAAGGAAAAGTAAAACAGCTAAAGGTTTGTAAAACGTTTTGTTTTCAGCACCATTATTTATTTTTTGTCTAATTTAAAACAAGCAAACTGATAAACCATGTTGCAACATCAAAAAAAAAAAAGAAAGAAAAAACCCAAAACAATTAGGCTCATTATGGATCACAATTTGCAATATGATATTATATTTCAAAATGCATAACCTCGATCTCAGTGGCCTTTGCACAGTAAAGTCAAATAGCATGTTTGTATATAGATGAACCCAGCTTAGCATTCACACAGTCCGACCTGTGATGAACAATTCAGATTATCTAAAATTGGCCAAATTATCAGTTTTGAATATTGGAAGAGTTTCTGACATCTGTAAACAAGGGAAATAAAAAAAAAACATGCTACATAACCAACATTATGAATAACAGTCAAACTTGGTGTGCTGCTTAAGACAACAGTGAATATGGTCACATCATAGTGAAAATAATTCTTAGTGGTTGTTTTAAACTCTTCATAGAGACAGATAGTGGTGTTTGACCACACGTCAGTTTGAAAAGTCACAGGTAAGTAGTGACAGTTTGATTCTTTTTTTTTATCTAAATGAGGATACATTAGCCACTATTTGCTTTGTCTAACGCATAGAGAAATCATAACGGTTTAAAACAAATCCAAAGAATTGTTTTGCAAATTGTTCTTGACCCAGTTAAACAGAGCTGAAACCATCCCTAACAGACTAAAATGATGGTTTAATGACATCGGAGCACTGCAGTAGTGTTTCTGAATTTGAAAACTGACAGCAGTTAAAAAGGTAATACTGAACCGGTTCGAGGCTTAACACACAGTCTGCAAATTCTCCATAGATGTCACTGGACAATGTGAGGTAGAGGATCACACAAGCAGACAAATAGACCAACAGATTTGCCAGATGTGGGGCACAGGGTTGGTGGTTGTTTTTGTGAGAGGGAAAAAAAAAAAAGACTAAAGAACTTTCACACTTCGCCAAAATTGGTGTGGCCTGTCTCCTTGGCATGCTCTCGGGCTTCCTTTTGTCCCACCAGGCCCGTCTGGCACACCATACAGCGCAATGCAAAGCGGTTAACGTCCGTGAACTGCCGCTTGCGGCGAGCTTCGTCTGCCAACTCAAGGGCCTGAGCCAGGATTACATCATCTGTGGTGGAGAAGATAGTCTGGGGCGGGGCGTCAGCGCCGGGGGTCTCTTTCTGAAGCGGGTCATAGTGGATGCCGTCGTAGATGAGCAGCACACGTTTGTGGTAGCCGGCATCCTCCCCGAATCGATCCACTCGGACTGTCTGAGTGTCCACCACACAGATCTCACACTGGTAAAACTTGGACAGGATGGACACCTCGATGGCTCCGCCCCAGGTGTCATCACGTCTTATCCAAGAGCAGTACTCCTCGTTGGTCTTTCCCAGCACTGCTTCAGAGTATGCTGCCGGGTCACTCGACACTATCTGAGCGATGAGGCCGCGCATCTCAGGGGCACAAGCAAGGTCGTATACACCGCCTTCCACCACATAATACACACTGGTGAATAGGCAGGAGTTATCAGCTGGGACCACTCGACGTGCCAGAATGGGTGAGGCTTCTAGGCGCGGTGCTTTAGTCACAGTGGAATGATCCTGAGGCTTTGGCTTGTTTTTTTCTTCCTCAACAATGAGTGTGTCACCTATAAAGGATAACATACCAATGACATTCACTTATCAACTGAATGTTGTGTATATATATTTTTTTAAATGTCTCAAAAAAATAGTGTAAATGTAAATTAGGTATATTTACATGAGGTCAGTTCACCTAAATTATAAAAAACAGGTTTGTCAAGGTTTTGAGATTTACATCTGATATTTCTGACGCCACCCTAATACAATGAGGGTGAACTGAATTTCATCTGGTGTCTTCACAGCATTAAAGAAAGAAAAACACATTTTCAGAAACAGTGTCAGTTACTCTGGGTCATCCACAGAACGATTTCCTCTTCAACCTACTTAAATGTTGGCTCAATCATTGTAATTATAATGTTGTGTCTTCAAACAAAATTTAGAACATGTAATAAAAACAACAATATTCATCTAAACAATCCATGGTCCATGTTATCTGCACATTTTTGATGTTTAACATACCTGATTTGATGGGGTAGTCCTTGAGGTGAGCATCTCCGTTTCGAAGATCGAGACTGGAGGGAGGGTAACCAACCATAATTTTCTGCACGTCACAGGGGATACCAGTCAGCTCCTCCACCTTTCTCTTCAGCTCTTGCACACAGGACTGATGAGTCAAGCCTTGCATTATGTGGCTCCCATTTTTGGTCTTACAGCGAAGCCGCAACATCCTGCCTGCAAAACAATGTCACAATCATTGAACTTAAAGGTGCAGTGTGTTGAGTTTAGTAGCATTTAGCAGAACAGACTCAGCAGAAATGGAATATAATATTCATAAGTATGTCTTGATTAGTGTTAATCACCTGAAAATAAGAATCGTGTTTTTGTTAACTTAGAATGAGCCCATTATATCTACATAGAGAGCAGGTCCTCTTCTACGGAGCTGCTATGTTGCACCACCATGTTTCTACAGTAGCCAAGAATGGACAAACCAAATACTGGCTCTAGAGAGGACCTTTTGTGTTTTTTGTGAGTTTCACAGCCACCGTAGGTTCTTCTAAATGCTTGGAAGTGGAGGATGAGGGGAAGGGTATTCAGTTGGTTGCAATCTGCAAACTCACTGCTAGATGCCACTAAATTCTGCACACTGGTCCTTTAACTCAAATTTGCAACAGTGCAAGTATTTGGTATAAACTTCATCATACGTGAGGACAGAAGATAAGTTCTATAAGCTAAGAGGGCACTTTCTGGACATTTTCTGTCATACAAAATATTGAATCAACTTTGTAATCAAGTTTTACTTTAACAATAAAAACCTATATAGAGATCTTATTATTGTGTCTGCATCTTGATCAAGATTTGTTTTACAAATCCAGTTATATTCTAATTTCTGCTCCTGTCAATCGAATCCTTAATGGTAGATATGTAAACAAAAGACAACAACCACAGGCAGAAAAGTTTGTCAGTCACAGGTCTCAGCTTATTAAATTGTTTGAAATACCTTTGGCTTATGTGGCAGTCTTCTTCAAAGCAAATCTGGAGCTATTTACTGCTCATGATTAACTTTGGTGACTCTTTGGTGAGTGTAGTAAAAAAAGTATATATATTTTTTTAAATTATGAAAAGCAAAAAAAGCAAAACTTTTTAAATTTAAAATGGGTTGCATGGAAGGCACATCAATTAACAAAATGGCTGCTTCAAAGGAGCAAAAAGTGAAGATGGTCTGTGTATTGCTGTGAGTTCAGTGTTGTCATTTCTATGGTTCAACAGAAATGTTTAGTTTTCCAAACTGACTTTCCAATTTACCATTTTAGTAATGGTAACAGAATGTCAGCCAACCAGTTAGTGTTAGTCCAAATGTAAACAAAAAGGCAGTATGTCAGTATTGTTTACATTAGAATTACTGTATTTGAACAGTAACACTTAATTCAACTAGGGAGTGGCCTTTATTTGAGACAGGCCTTTAACAAACAACTTCTTTTAACAAGGTCAAAATGTCTTGACTCAAACACATATGGCAGCCAGACAAGAAAGCAGTATGGTTACAACTTCTGGTCACCATCTTTCTTATGATCAAAAAAATGGCAACTCACTTTGTGAAATGGATTAACATTTCACTTTAAGGACAATGTACACATCCTTTTGTAACAGCAACTGCAACTGTCAATTGGATGATTACCAGTGTTTCGAAAAAAAGCAAGGTTTGTTTAACAACTTGCTTTGTTTTTCAACGTTCCTATCATCTATTTGTCTGTCACTAAAACACAACATTAAAGGACGGGTTCACCATTATTCAAGTAAACTATAGTCAGGTGCCCAAATGAACATTGAAATAGGCTTTTTTTCTTGCCATAGTCAGCCTCAGATCAACATTTAAATTGATTTTTTTGCACAAATTGACTGTGTGGACACACTGTGGATTTCGGCCCCTAACACTTACATTGAAAGCACATTTGAAGGGGATCTTTTAATAGCCAGTATGAACAGGAGGAATGATTACAGTGAGGAAAACCTCTTTTAGTGTTCATATGGGCACCTAACTTGTTTTAAGACAGACTTGAAAATTTGTGAACCTATCCTTTAACACGAATTTAATTCTCAAAGCAAAAGTCTACTACAGTGATTATGGGGCACAATCTAGGCCTATAACTTGGCAACGTTTGTCAAGATACAATAATAGATTCATAACCTTATTGGGTGAGACTCATGTTAGCATCTGTGGGACACCATTGAGACTTTTAAACGACTTGTAAACAGTTAGACTACTAAATATTGTTTAGTCGAGCTGGTGCTGAACTTCACTTTATTCAGATCTTACTGTAGTAGTCCTCTACTGTTGGCTAAGTTAGCTCCAAACTTGGTGGCTATAACTATAGCTATATTAGCTGACTCAGGCTACTGGTAATTGTTAGCCAATCTTTTGAATGTCGGATATCACAACATGCTGAAAGTAGTGTCATAATATTGCTATACAGCTAGATGAAACCAGCATAACAATAAAAGTGCTGATGAATAGCGGTAGGAGAGTAAAACACCTGACAGCGACGTTGCTTTGTTTTACTTTTCTTTGTTCTGCCAGTTAACATTGACGAGTTACCATAACAAGCCAGTCAGATAAAAGAGGCTAAGCTAGCAACTCCCTGCCAAGCAAGGGAAAAAAAGCAACATCATGTGTTCCATTTGTCACATAACTTGTCATAGATGGTCAAGGCGTTACTGACAGTTATCCGGGAAATGTATGAAAGAAACATAGCGTTACTTGCCCGAATTCAGAGTCAAATTACCTTTAACCGTAGCTAACCGACATCATCTGCTAACGTTAGCATGCTAATCTACTTTGCGTTAACTGGACAGTTTTCCAAGCATTTCACGTTCAGGTTAACTTAAGTAAATTCTGTTACCTGTCTACTGACAATTCTATACACGACAGGATACACTGAGTGAGCTGACAACAAATTAATTTTGTTTTCTTACCTGCCGTTGACTGCAGCCCTTCCTCAAACAATAAACATCCAGTGAGAGACTGATGTGTAGAACGTCAGTCGACGTCTCTATGACCTCATGACGCTCTCTGTCCGCTAAAACCGTAAATTCTCTAGTAGATATACATTAACCGTGTGTGGCAGTTACTATAATCTTTGCAATATGTGTGCATGTTTTATGCACACATATACCAGTATATTTACACACATGTATGGCACAAGTAGGCACAAACTATAATTCAAGACAGGGCGGATTTCTTTATTTTGGCCCCTCTGTCTTTGTAGTGTGTGCCAAACAAACTGTAGATGACTTTAACTAACATTTAACATTGTTCAATCACAAAAACTCAGTGTTTCCATGTTGTAGCTACTATAAAATGAATAGAGATGTATAATGATGAAGGTAAATATGTATCCTGGTTATTACAGATTTACACAACTGACTAATATTAGGTTATGAATACTTCATCTTAGTTTAGGTTATGTCATGTCTATTATGACATGTTTGTAATTATATTTTTATATTTTGTTGTACACCACATCTGTCATATGATCATCTTAAAAATATTAGCTCACCATCTAATATTAGCTCTGAACATCTATAACCGTCTGATACATGACATTTCAGCAATGGGACAGTAACTGCAAGCTTCTTTGACAAATTATCACTGTTGTTTTCTACACTATGTGCATGCAGATAATAAAACATTAATTCAGTATTAGGTTATAATTTAGCATTTCTTTAAAAAAAAACACTTTATGATAAGTTTCTAACTCTTTGTTACCTTATTTACTGCAGTTATGGTTGAAGGGTGAGGCACAAACTCTATGTTTTTTTTTAGTTCTTTAATAGTATTTGAGACATTTGTGAATTAAACAACAGACAGTTAAATTAAGGTCACAAATACCTTGTAACAGCTCTGGATCACAGAGTTCACTCTGTTAGAAAACATGCTGCAACGACTTGTGTCTTTTGCCTATTTATAATGAAATTGTTTAAAAATCATGTCACTTCACCTTTATTGTCTGCTAGAAAGGCACAAATAGGCTTTAAGCAGGACATGAACTTATCAACAGTCAAACATCATATTGTCCTGAAAACTCATACCTCTGTCCATTTCATTACTCAATGAAATAAAGGATCTTTTGAGTCAGAAATGGCTGATGTAAGGAGGATGTAAGGGACAAAAGAAAGACACATTTTCAAGAAGTAATTAAAACAAATATTTAGACAGCATGATAATATGAACACAGGTGACACCTTAAAACATTAGATTTGCAAATTGCAGCATCTGACAGAAAAGCATGTTGTTTTTTTGTGGTGGTTTATCTGTTGTTGATATGCAGTATATCCAGCAATATGAAGTATATTTGTTAACAACACATGAAACATAAAATGCTTCTGAAACAGTACAAAGGAAGTTGATACATTATTTTAACATTCTTCAGTCCTTGATCGTCTACAGTACCTACTTTCAAATGTCAACTAAATCACTAATATAACATAACAGATGATGGCTTATAATTACATTTGATAAGAATCACAAGTACAGATAGTGCAGATGAATGGATTTGTATTATAAAAATATTTTTACAGCATCTACTTTATAACATTTTCTATTTGTCCTATGAACAGTGAAAACTAATTTTCATCATAATAATGCATAACTTGTTCTTATTACATTCAGTGGCATACAGAGCACCTAATTCTATCAATATATATGAAGGTCAGTAAGGCATTGTACAATCCACAATGAGGATTCTTTGCCAGCACTGAAATACAGTATGTTCTGTTGGTTGAACAACTGATTTTACTGCACATGCAGGAAGTGTTTATGACACTAATGATAAGACTTCCACTTCAAAGCCTCAGCATGCAGAGACAAACAAAGAGGTTGAGATAAATAGGACCAAAAATGACCTTGTGTCCAGAAAAAGTTCTTTGACTTCATCCTACATTTAATCTGCTTTTAAAAAATAAAATCAAAAAAACTTTTCTTTAGATCTTTTGATTCTTTAGAGCTGTTGTGCCATGACGAAAGAGGCTTTCATCTTCACTCAGAAGCGGACACAGCCACTAGTTTCTTCTGGACTGTCAAAGTCGATTCCTTCGCACAGGGACTCCTTCAAGAAAAAGAAAATATCACTGACATTCACAAATTAATGCCTTATAGCAGCAAATCCTATTCGAGGAAACTAATAGCTTCCCAGTCGGCCCAGGGGTCTTAAGATCCTATTTGAAAAATTAGGTCATTATGTGAAGTGTGGTAAAACAGCCACATCAGTGGAGACTCTTCTTTAGCACACTCTCAAAAAGTGATTAATTATTAATCACATTCTGACCCTATGTATGATTAGCTCCAAATTATAATCTAGTACATTTAATTTGATGCAATAAAAAGGAAATCAATACTTAATATATCAATAGTATGGCTACTTCTTTTCCATTTTATTACATATTGTGAAATATGTCTAGTTATGTAACAAATACTGTCATCAAACAGTATGATAGAGTGTTGTTGATAAGGCCGCTGAGATGAAACGAGGCTGATAACCGCTCTAATTTCAAAGTGCAAAGGTGATGAAAGGTTAGAGAAACCCAAAGACTGAAAAACCATAAAAAGAAACACCACTGTGATAACATATTGGCATGGATTACTATGACATGAGTTGAATTATGGGAAAGAAAATGAAGGGCTGGCAACATATAAGTCTCCAAAATACTCACAGACAACCGATTCCTATCCGAGGCTGTAAGACAGGTTTGGAGAAAAGTGGAGAAAGAGAGAGATAGATAGAAATGTGGAGAAGGGCTGAAGCAATGTACCCACAAGGCAAGGCCAACAAACACAACACGTACAAATATGAATATGCATTTTAAAAATTTCTAGATCTGAATGTT
This sequence comes from Thunnus thynnus, assembly GCF_963924715.1. NCBI lineage: Eukaryota > Metazoa > Chordata > Actinopteri > Scombriformes > Scombridae > Thunnus > Thunnus thynnus. The sequence goes on from NC_089520.1 coordinate 10,361,037, forward strand.
TGTCACAACCTTTATAATGAGAATACCTGTATTGTTAGGGGGAAACAAATGTTCTCAAATTGTTTTAACTTTATTAAATGGAATCATCACTTTGGGTTTATAATGGTTATGTGCAGATTATGATGTGTACTATGAGTGTACATTTTTATGACTTGCAACAAAATACAGTATGAGATATCTTTAAGATGTTTGTGTGTCTTTTGTATCCCAGGAGGACGACTCATAAGGAGCTTTCCTCAGAAAAAGAGTAGGCATGCTTTTCTGCATATTCAAGCTGGAGACAGCCCAGTGGTGAAGCAGAGGTCATGCAAAACAAACGTCTGGCTTTGAGAACAGACAGCCACAACATTAAAAGAGGGAAGTCCCCAATTCAGAACTCAAAACATGCCCTGGGAGAGAAAGAGAAAGAGAGAAAGAGATGGACTCCATGTACGTCATTTTTCAACACAGACACTAAATCATCGAGAGGATCCAAAACTGAGGCGAGGGAATGCCAAACACAGGGTTACAACTGGGGTGGGAGGTGACTGATTACAGCTGACGGTGACTGATTTAGAGAGGGAGCCTATGATTCTGTCACTAACTTGGCTTTGCCGTCCCTCTGGCATCAGAGCCGGTGGGGTGGGGGCAAGCGGTAGCCAGGGCTGGTTGCCCGCGCTGTAGAGCCTGGGACGCTTGACCTGGTCGTGACTGCACAAGGGAGTGTAACTATTCCGCCGCAGTATGAGAGCAGAGTCCTTCGGGATTTTACCCTGGTAGGAGATGAGGGGAAATACCGCAAGTGTTAAGGAAAAAGATCTGCGAACACACAACAGCTGGGACACCTGACCAGACACAGCCAAGCAAACTTGCTGTCTTCTCCACGTGGATCCACAGCAACAGGTTAAGACAACTAAAGCCTTTTTCCAACCATGTTACTCCACCACACGACACACAACAGTAATGAACAGTAACAGTTCAAACCCTGATCGCACAGGGCAGACAGATTAGCACCTGCTTCAATCAAGATAGTAAACTTTGTAACAGGAAAAAGATTTAGGTGTGCTATATTTCAAAGCTCAAATATGTAAGCCTTTCATAAAGTATGTACATAATCTTTGAGCATAATATCAAGATGCAACCAGAGCAGTGGTAATGATTATATCAGCCAAGCAGGGTAGCATGATCAGCCACGGCTTCCATCAAGGTAAAATATTATAAAAAGTAAAAAATAAAAAAACTCACTTAACATTCAGTAGCTCACAGGTCAAGCTTTGCTGATTAGTTAAGGTTAAAGATTAAAGGAACAATAACAAAACAGGGATATAAGGAGAGGAGTCAAGAAAGCAAAGCCTCACATACAGGGAGGGGATGAAGATTGATTGCATCACAATTGCCTTGAACTAGCAGACACAACAAACAACAGCTTGTCAGACTTTAGATTAGATAAGACACTTTAGATTTTCGATGTAAGTGATTACAATGAAAGTGAACAATAAACAAATATTTTGCACATACAGTCAGATTTAACTGAACAATGCTGAATGTACATTAATGCAGAAATTAATTTTATTCAGCACAATTCAGAGCAACTTACAAGAGGTCGGTCTCGATGTGTGTTTACTGCCTCCACATTAAGATAAAACATTTCCACTTTACAACCTAGAGAAAAAAAAACATAGAATCATTTTTTTAAAAATGAAACTATGAGATGGAGTAAATTCAAGCTTCCTCTAAGGTAACGACCTACCATACGCAACAGGAGTGAGTTTGAGCACTGTGTGAAGCGGACATTTCAGGTAGGGTAGATCTTCTGGGGTGAGATGAAAAAGAGAATATAACATATCAGCTTCTACCTTGTGCTGTGTGTGTACTGAATAGATGTACATCTTGTTTTAATACCTGCACTTTTGTCCAGGAAGTAAGCGAGCAGACAGCGCATCACAGCCTGGTGGCAGATGACCAACACGTTGCCTTGTCTCTCTAACTCCATGATGACTGGCTCCAAACGCTGAACAAGATCCTGGTAAGACTAGAGAACCGTAAGAGACAAATTGAGCCCCACTATAGAGGGCTTTTCTTAAAAGAGTGTAAAGTAATCCATGATTACAACTTCTAATGGTAGCTAAAAGGATCTGCAACAACACTGAAAGAGGGATGAAATAATTGCTGTTGAAGAAAACTGCTGGTCTGATGAAATGAATTGTCCAAAGTTTTAGCCTGACTAGACCGCTGACTAAGAATTTTTTTTTAAAAAAAAAAAGGTAATTGTGCAAAACGGTGCAAGGGGTGGAGTGGGTTGGGTCACCTCTCCCCCTGGGTAGCGATAGTGGTACTTGTCCTGGTCCCTCAAAGCAAACTCTTCAGGGAATGTGTTCTGGATCATCTCATAGCTCATCTCCTCACACACACCCTGGAAAAGGATGACAAAACATTCAACTTATATGTAAAAAAAAAAAAAAAAGCTTCAATACCATGAATGCACAATTTGCTTATAGCCAACAAAGAGTTGATAAAACCATAAAACCAGTAGTACTTTGTTTTTTTCCAGGCCTTTCATTTTCTTACCAGAGTCTTTTTTTAAGTTACTTGATAAAATAATATCTGCTTTTATCTTGAACAACAGATAAAAAAAAATCCTCAAAACAAATCTTGAGAGTTTGATAATTGATGATGACGCTATCATTGGATGGCAAACATTGTTGTTTTGCCAATTTGGCTATCCACATTTCAGGATGTTGAAGGTTGTCTGGTCCTACACTCAATCTCTCCTTACCGCTGAATTTAAATATTCATCTAATCAATCCTAATGTTCAGAATTCTGTAACAATTTCAATGTAGGCATCACCGATTTCATTTGGTTCATTTGGTAAAAATTACAACATTTCACAATCTAATTTTTTTAGATACTTACAAGCCAGATGTTTTGTCAGGAAACATTATACTTCATTTCCGCTTTTCCCACTAAACTGCCCTTTAGAGGACTGTTTAAGTCCTGAAACAAACCTTAACGATCATATCTCAAGGTTATATGATATTATTCAACACATGTATAATACTATTAATAATAATAACACAAAACTATAATAAAGATTAAAGTCATAAATAAAAGCCATATAAATATAAAATCTTTGAGGGTTTATTTTGCCCAGATGTCCTTGAGAGTACACAGACATCCTCCAGAATCAGCTGGAGAAAGTTTCTAGTTAAAAAGTTATATTTACTGCTCTGCTGCACTGTTGTCACCATGACACTGGCTAGAAAAAATAATCTTGATCAATGCATGGTTAATCAAGCAGTGATGTGACAAATCGAGAGAAACTTTTCATTCCTTTTTTTTTCATAGTGTAACCACAAGTGAAATGTGGGACGTCAGGGTACTGACAGCATCGATCTCGTTGAGTATCTTCCACTGCTCATAAGGAACACCCAGCTCCTCCGCTGTCTGGATGGTTCTTCTCAGTTGGCTTGTCCACACCTTCAAATCTGACAGATTGTGCTCCTCAATGAAATTGCGCAGAGCATGTGCAAACTGGGATGTGAGAGAGACAGAGAGAGGTTTCCAATCATCATCTGTTCATCATTTATGCATCAATCATTTTCATGGCATTTCAAGCTTTGTTAGATTCATGTTCAGTTGATAGAGACAAGAAAATGGGAAATGGAGGCGATTAAATGTGATAAAGGTCAGGACTCAGGTGTTCATAATATTTCAGTTACATCTCCCTGAGAGAGGTTTGTAATTGGGTTTTGAGAAGACACTGGCTTTGCAGTTCATAAAATGAAGATTAATAAAATCGTACCTGTTTGCCGCGAGGAGAAAGTTCTGAGTCTCCTCCGATGCGGCCTTCGACGTTGTGGTTGCTCTCTCCGTGCCGACACAGGTAGATGGAGTGAGAGTGCACATGGATGTTCATGAGGTAGTAGACAATCTTGCTCTGGATGTAGTCCTGCACCCGGTTCACCAAAAAACGCCGGCCCACATTCATCACCTTGATAAAAGACAGGTCCCTGCAGGTGCCAATGAATCATGTCGGTGACTCAAATGGTTGCTTACTGTCACCATCTAGTGTTTATTTTCTGAATTGCAAGCTGTAGTTCCCCAAAAAACATTATGTGACAATAACTGCTTGGTTTACAAGTAATGGAGTGATCCAGTAATAAATGAGGGTAATAATGGATTTTTTTTCTATAACATCCATAAAGAGAAGCAGTAAGATTTGATCAAGTCTTACTTGTCATAATCATCAGGATCTAATGGTTGGTAAGTAACCTTGTAGCACTCGATTCGTTTGAGGAAGTCATCCATGACTCTCTCTCTGTGCCTCTCGGGGTAATCTGGACTTGACACTTTCACTTCCTGTCACAGTTATTCAACACATTCAAACAATGTGAGCAAGCATTACATAACACTGTCGAGAGCGTGGATATTAATAGATTATGGGTTTGACCCAGACAATAAGTCATAGTCAAACCTTAAAGTCCCATAGGTTACATAAGGTCATACCAGAATGTTTGCAGCAATGACTTCTGGGTCGTCACACACAGACTCCACAAAGAACACCTGTTATAGAGAGAGAGAGCCGCTCAGTTAGAGAAGAAAATATGCTGAAGCTTACTGAAACCACAACACAACACACCATCATGCAGTTTCCTAGACAGAGATTAAAGATACGCTGTGGAGTTTTCTTGTAAGCAAAGTTATGTTTGCATTCAAAGTTGAACACAAAAACACACTGTGTGTATTCTAGACACCTAAAAAACATGTTGAGTGCATTTTCTTCCTCATGAAACCTGCACTGTTTACATGTTTGCTAGCTAGCAGTCATCTGCAAACTGTCAAACAGTAGAATAGCATACCACTGGCAGCAAGAAAGTGTGTGTTGTATATCTAAATCTACTTTTGCATGAAAAATCATGAATCTTCAAAAACCAGCAAGACTTACTAGTTTCTGATGAAGTAAATCAGCTTCATGCAAAAGAAAAGTTGATGCCATAATGCATTGTTGTCTAGTACATCAAAATGTTTTGCCACTACAGTCTTAATTGATCTGGTATCGTCATTAGCTTATGGTGGCTAAGGTTAGCAAATTTTAGATTAACACTTTGTAACTGACATTAATGAGCATGTTCACTGACTTTATGAATCTTTTTCGACTTATACTCCTGTTAGACTACACTTAAGTATATCACAGATACACAGCAGCAAAGTAGCTGCCTAAAAGAATTCAATGTGCCGCTTTCTTCTAAGTACCACTTGTGGCCACTGTGGCCGCTGTTCAGCAAAAGTTATGAAGACTCACTTTAAATAAAGACATGTATGTTTAAATATCAAAGTCCATTTTCCACCAAAGCCCAAGAAAGAACAGGTAAAATAACAAACGATGACATACATTTTGAAAAAAAACTCACCTTGAATGCATTCTCCTTCACAAAAGCTTGAATAAGATCTCGCCGCTCTCTTGTTGTGTTTGTTGCATCAAAAACCTAAAACATAAAGAAAATATTTCCATGATTTATGATGAAATGTTTTTAGGACAGTTCCGGATTAAGACTGTCCTTATGCCAGATGTGTTTCTGATCCGGATATTTGAAAGCTTTTGTGAATGAGCCGATACAGAGACACACGGGCACAGACAAGAGAGACAGATGGACAGAGAGGCAGAGAGAGGACTCACTGCAATCTGACCTCCCTCCACCGTCAGGTACGCCCTCACATCCTGCAGAGCTACCAGAGCGCACTGCCTGCAGGAGAGAAAGGAAACACGGCAATAGTCTTAGAGCCTCTGTTTGCTCTTATTCACTGAAATTTACATCATGTGTGTATTGTATGTGATGGAAAATGTAACTAATTAAACAGTATTACAAGTATTATATTGCAGTTTGTATTGAAGTCCTTGATTCTGACGATGTTTTACAGTAGCAGTGGTTACAATGATCCATAGACCTGATCAGGACTATTTCTTTGGTAGAAAAGTGATATATTTTGGTTGTTTTAGTGTAACTGGAGAGCAGATGAGTGGGATTTACTGAACAGAACAACACAACATTGTGCCAAGTCTAAATGTTCCCATTAAATAAGCCTTCTTGCCAACAGTAAGATGAGAAGATTGATACCACTCTACTATTTGAGAGTGACATCAATCTCTTCTAATCTCTGCAAGAAAGCATTAAAGTGTATTTCACAAAATGTCGATCTATGCCTTTAACTCCTCCCAGCTGCTACTTCAAAAAGTGAAAAGACAAACTTTTTGAAGCCTATTTAGAGCTTCTGTTTGACCCAGGTTGGATACTCATGCAACACCCTGGAGGGCTTGAATCAGTTTCGGAGTGACAGCGGCAGCTTGTTTTAATATCTAGGTCAGAATTCAACACTGAGAAGCTGTCAAAAGCCTGTCACGATTTTCATAATAGCTGTGCACCACAAGCAACCTTTCACTTACAACAGCTGGACAAGATATGAGGTTAAGAGACAGTTATATTCTTTATTCATCTTTTTGGAGAGCTCAGCACTGATTAACACTTGATCTGAATGCAAACCTGGTAACCACAAAGATTCGGTGGTAATACCTTGCCATGTTTCAGTGTGTGCACATGAACTACAGATCAATACCAGTCTAAGGTAGGATAAGCACTGTGCTGACCCAGGCTGAGTAAAAACCGTTGGCCCAAAAACAGCTTTGTCACTGATGCAGGAGTGGAGGCTGTAGAATACCAAACAGACCCATGTTGACTGGGAGAAATGGGAGACACTCGTAGAGAAGGGATGCTACTGCTTCCCGTACTGTTAGATAGGTGATATGTGATGATGATGTGTGATGATATATGAACGTCCTGTATAATGACTGTACAAGTGGAAAACTTACTTCCTTATTTTCATGGCCTCCTCGTTGTCGTGGCGGAAGAAATCATAGGACTTATAAGCTCTGACAGCCTCTCTGCGGTACACGCCCAAGTTAAACACTGCAAAATGACCAAATGACATTAAAACTCTGCCCTGTCATTAGTCAAATAGGTTTATAAAGATCTTACAAGCAATTGTAACGACTATAATTCAACCGCTCCTAAGTTAAGCCGCCTTTTCTGAGATACTCTTTCAAATACTTTCCAGGGATGTTATGGTGTACATGTATATTCAAATGTATTTACTGTATATCAAATACAAATATATAAATGTAATATACAATATCACACTATCACTACGCTCTGATTTCATAACTCTCATCCATTTTATACTCCAAGCAGGTTAAAGCCAACAGTAACAAATGATTGCCAATTTATTTGTTTTGGACCAAAGCCAAGCTCTAAATATAACAACAAATTCTTCTCCAGATATCTATAAGCTTGTTTGAATGTCCTTTAAATAAACTGCTAAATAAAGTAATACAGTTTGTAGACCACAACATACTGTACTGCCATTTGAAATAAGACAAAGTAAACTTCTGAGTAACCTTTTCTTCCGCTAAACATTTTCCAGATGTACAGTTGGGTTAAATTGAAGGACACTGAGAAGGAAATAAAGGATTTTTCACATGTGTCACATGTTCTACCTTTGGTTGGGACTCCTATCCAATTGAGGTAACGTGTGAGTTTCTTTGACATGTAGGTCTTCCCTCTCGCAGGCAGGCCTATCATTACGATCATTGTTGGAGAATTTGTCATATAGGAAGCCCATGCTACACAGGAGACAGACTTATATTAGTTATGCACATAGCTAAAAGTAATACAGAGTTGGATGAAAATAATGTCTGGCCGGCCGATGTTAATCACCTGCATTTAAAAAAAAAAAGACAGAAACAAAGTAATAAGTTATGTGGAGACTAGTAAAATTAAGCAGATGTAAATTTACTGCGTCTTGTACAATCTCAGTGGAAAGTCAGGCTGTATTTCAACATAACCAATGAAAACACTGCATCAAAAGTTCATTTTGACATTAAGACAACATGACAACTGGGCCGTGTGTGAGCTGGACAAGAATAATTCTCTTTTTAGACAAAAATAATGTAATCTTTGTATTGGGATCAAAGGGATAATGAGAAGAAGAAATGTCCTGGGAGAAAAGAGTCATTTTCCTAATAACAGTGGAAGTGCCAAACCACAGAAGGGGTCACACTGTGTATTTTTGTATCAACTGGTCATACTTTATGTTATTATTTCCCTAGAGAGTTTCACTCTTGTGGAAACTGTCTTTCATATATTGGAGCCTAAATAAAGGAGCTGCTGAGTCACTCACAGATGTGATTTAGCAACAACTTGTGAAGTCAGTACACAAAGATCTTATGTTACAAGTGCACCTGTGGGTCCCTTAAAGCAGCCATGCAGAAGAACAAATCTAATTGTGGGGAGGCTTGGACTTTACTTACAGCATTTCTTCTCATTCATTCTCAGGTCTGTTTTCTTGGCTTCTGCTGAGTTTGCAGAACCATTGTCTCTCTGAGTGCTGGACATGTTGAAAGCCTTGTTTGAGCCTTTAAGTCAAAATCAACTCTCCCTCTCTCAGAGGGACATTGTCCAAGCTGGTCTGAAACAAGAGACATCAAACATACATGCAGCGTGTTATCTCTCCATTATGCGTCTGACAGAACTGGATCTTGCGCACAAATCTGTGGCTTTTCTATAAAAAAAAACAAAAAAACCCCCAAAAAACAAAAAACGTGTTATGGATATAGATATGTATGTATCCCTGGCAACATCGACTGCACTCCAAGAATGAGGAGAGAAGACGCTGCCACATCATCTGTTCATTCATGAAAGGAAAAAAAAAACAAAAAAACACGCACCTTGGCATAACGCGCAATATTTACAAAGCCGCATATGAGTATGAGCAAGACAGGCGATGCAACACTAAATCAGAGATGACATTTAATAACATAATCCACATGAAACACAATCCATACAGCACGCATTGTCACAGCATCACATTCAGCTGTTTTATTCATTTTTTTTTTTTTTTTTACCTAGTCAGGGGGCAAAAGAGGAGTCTTGACAGCCAGAAATGTCTCAGCGGACGCCGTCGGACACCGAGCCCGCAGCGATCTCCAGATCAAGCCGGACCGTGAATTTGCGTCCGCAGCTGCGGCCGGAGGAGCCAGTGTGGTCGGCCTGTCCTTGGCGCGGAGGTGCCTCGGCCGGCTGGTGTCCTTCCAAGTTGGAGGTGTGCCTCTACGTCATTTTTTTCCTTACCGTAACGTTGATAATAGATGTAGCATGCGTCAATTCACAGCCCATTACCACTAATGGAAAGTCCCTGAATACAAAAACACAAGAGCTCTGCAGAAGTCTATGTACAAACCAGCGTGTAATGTGAGAAGCATGATAAAAACTGATGTAAACATATATGGATGAAAAACATGTTTTATTCACCTCTATCAAACATTTCCTTTAAGCATAACTATACCCTCTTTGCATAGTTATTTTATTCGACAATGGTCCGCAATACAAAAAGGCAGATAGTGGTCAAAGAGTCATGATACAAGTTTAAGCGCTAAAACAGAACGCCAAATAAATAAAGACAATCTTGCAACTTACAATGTTTCCTCTTTAAATTGTACAAAAAGGTTGAAATCAGGGTTGAGTCCTATGGAAATTAATTTAATACAGCCGGTCACCCAGTTTGATTTACTGGCTTTGATAACACATATCTTGTTTTACAGTTAATTGTACTACACTGATGAGAAACATCAGTGAATAAGACTAAATAAAACTATCTACATTATTGACATTAACTAATTTACATCTCACTTTTGTGTCCAAACATCTGTACAAGACACACTTAGGAATCAAGATGCCACAGAAGCCTCGCTGCTATATTTAACCACATACTGAGGAACATTCAGGGGTCAAAGGTTAGGCACTGGGTTAGTGGCTGATGGAAACTGTGTGTTGATACACCAGCTGAGCAGCCAGTAATGGTGTGTGAGCGATTGTCAGAGCACCTCAGGCTTATGACCGACAGATGAAACTCAGAGACAGTTGGAAGGCACAAACATTGAATACACTGTCAGTAGGTTTGCACACTTTTTGTAGATGAGAGGCTGTCTGTAGCAGACACAGGGAGCTTCTGGTCTCCGTGTGTCCGACTGTTTAGTGGTTTTCGCTGTATTCACATTAAGACTTGATCTTCCACAGCTGGGGGAAATAAACAGAGGAGATAAAACTTTAATTAGAGAAAGTTCACAGACATTTTACAGAACACAAACACATAATCACAGTGCACCATTGCCTACATTGGTACATCTGTCACTAAATATTAAAAAATACCACTACCATAAGCTCTAAAGCTCACTAATTAACATGTGATATATCTCTTCTGTTTAATCCGTCTCCAGCAGAAATGTATAAATGACAAGTTGTGATTAATTAGTCAGCTTTAGAGGTTCAGATTTTTTTAACTTTGGGGAGAATCACTGTCTTTACTGAGGGAACGTTGATGCTTGTCAGTGTACAGTACTTATAATTTGAGGTACCACTGAAAGGCACTTTTTAGTTGAAGCATCTTCTCTCCTTTCAAGTCTCAATATGCACGATGCCAGCTTGTCTGCCAGATGGCCCCCGACCAAAGCAAGAAAATCAGGCTACTAACGACCCCGACACCTAGAGGGTAACATGCAACTATAAATGGAAAATCTCATAAGCAGCATTTAAGGGCCACTCGAGCGATTTATTTTTATTGCAGTTCCACGGCAGAGAGACTCACTCTGATGTTGAAGCCGAGTACGTCGCTGACCACGGCGGACACGGCGGAGAGGATGACCACTCTGGTGATGTTATAGATCAGAGGGTTCACGGTCAGACCCAGAAGTCTGAATGGAGTATCCAGCTCCTGGAGGAGGGAGGAGGGAATACACTGTTCAGCTCACACCAACATAAAGCATCATTTTTATGTGGAACTGTAATTTAAATGTTATTCTTTTGAGATTCTTTTTGTATTTGTAAGAGCAATCTTATATTTTTTGTTTATTTTGCAATTTTCTTGAATTAAAAACTACAAATGGACAACTGTTACACAGGACATTTGGAGTAGCTTTACATTAATGAGCTTATTACATGCACTGTGCAGCTGTATTATGCAGTAAGGTATAAATATAGGGTCAAGACTTTGTAGTTGTTAATACTTAGATGACCTGGTTTAGGATCTGGGCAAAAACTTGATTGTCAAAACTCTAAAATATGTGCTTAATCAAATCTAGAGTGAATTCAACTTATTAAAATGTGCTAAATGTTCATTACATTACACTCAGAGACACTTAAGACAGAGAATTTGGGGGATAAATCCCAAAGCAAATTGACAGTAATAACAACATAACTGTATGAGATAATTTCATTTTCAACTGGGAAACCAGGCAGTAAAACAGCAAAGTTATATTCATGCTTACCTTCATCAGTTTTGTAGCTAGTTTCAAAACATTGTTAACGATGTTGAGTTCTTCTTTCTTATTGGGCTTTTTCTCCATCTTCAGATACAAGTTGATCTGAAACCAAGAAAAGTTTTACATGATTTTACAGTAATTTATTTAAGCCTGCATTAAATTATAATTTGATACTAACTGAATCAGCTGACAGTGTAATGTCAGAGGGAACCCACTGAAAAAAACATGTGTTTTACAAACCTACCTGCTCAGTGAGCAGCACTGAGGAGTTACTGTATTTGTAGTTGGTCTCTGAGCCCAGCGTGGCCAGCCGCAACAGAAAGAGGATGAGGGAGGAGCACCACACCAGCAGCTCCCAGTTTGTCAGAGACTCTAGGAATGTCTTGTGGCTGTGAAGAAGCTGTGGTAGAGCAAAACCAACAGTCTTTATACTCCGGCGGCACTTTGCTTTTTATTTGAGTTTGTGTTTTTATCTTGATCCAGGTTGCTGTCTGCACAACATTATTTAATGTTCTCTAAACAGACCCGATCTGTTCCAGCAGATATGACTGACCTGGGCACAAATGATGAATGAAATGGAAAGCGCTAAAAGGAAGATAGTGGAGACAATGACATCGACGGATCGCTGCGGCCCTCGTCTCTGCAATGAACAAGCGACACGCTGTTACAGACAAAAGGCAAGTCCATGACAACCCTCTAGTGGTGAAACAATGTACAGTAATAAATTCACAAGGGGAATGTTTGTAACAGCAGGAGAATACAAACCCTGAGAAAGGAGCGTAGCGACAACCACATCTTTATGTTCTGCACCTTCTTCAGTCTGAAATGAGGGACCTCAGATTTCTTGGCCTTGCGAGCTGAAGTGAGGTGACTGAAATACTTGGCGAATAAGAGTCTCTGTTGGGAAAACATGGACGTACATTGTTACACATGCAAAACACTTGACAGAGTTCATTAGTCCTGCAAAGAAGGAACTCGAGTGAATGAATGGATGGAATGAGTGTGAGTATCTGGATTTATTTAAGCATTGTGAATCTTTTTTAATAATAGAAATGATCCATGAAGTCTAAACAGTTTTGAAAGTATCAGCTCTTAGTGCTTATATGATTATCATCCTATCAGCTCTTCATACAAAACAAAGTCACCGCTCACCTGTTTGTATGTTCTCTCAGCCACACACATCATGAAGAAGAACAGTCCTGTGAGACAGACTCTTTGCACTGTCGTGATGAAGAAGAAGATGTAAGCCTGGGCATCAGGCGGCCCCACCGCCATTTCTAACAGTTCCGTCGGGGACAGGGAGCTGACGTTGGACCTGTCCAGATGCTGAGCCAAGTGGAAGGCGAAGGGAAGCAACGCCAGTGTTGCGGTCACCAGCCCACCAAACATGAGGTAACCCATACCCTGCTCCACTAACTTCACCTGTCAACAAGAGACAAGAGAGAGACAAAGATGGAGACAGATGGACACATCTTGTCACACTGAGACGTTTTTATGCTGATGGAAGTATCAGTCTAAAAGTGTTTCTTGACTACTCAGTCAGTCAGGCTGGGTAGACTGTGTATAATTTTGCAGTTGTCTACAAGTGATTATGTCTGTCAGTCACCTGAATGTTCCACAGAACAACTCGGTATCTTGGTCATTGTCACGGTCACAGGGTTGTCATTTGTCAGATTGATTTGTTGTCAAACAGCAAGAGGGTGGGTCTTATCTTAAATGAGCCTGTCAGAGGGTAGATTGTCAGGGAGACAAAGAGAAGAGGAAGAGAGTAGAGACAGGAACCCATGAGTGGCGTGCTGCTGACAGAGAGAAGCCCTTTTGTAAAACAGTTTCTGTCTCCGTCTCTTTGTTAGCATAGACCAACTCCGAACTCTGTGTCACTCTGGCCCCCCGACCACATGGAGAATGAGAGAAGTGCTGCAGAAAGCAAGTTGAGATCACAGTGATGTTTTCACATGCATCCTTTCTTGTTATTGGCAACTGAATAAAGACAATGTTATGGACTGTTAGCAGTTGCTACATCTGTATGGAGTGATAATTAAACCTGTATCGTGACATTATCCTGTAAAATGTGACATCCTATTTTTATCTTTATCCGCTTTAGTTTGTCTTTCAAGATTGCAGACTTTGTAATTACAATATTTATTTATGTATTTAAAAGTCAGCACTGCAGTGCTTCAGCTGTGACAATAGTTTGCTTTCAAACACCTGTATTATGCTGCACAAGCTGTTTAATACAAGACAACAGTCTTTATCCTGAAAATCTACTCTGACATAAAAAAAGAAAATATGTACCCGTGTAAGGATGATCCCACTGATCTCCAACACTGACATGTCTGCTTTTTTACACTCGCCCTGCTCCCATATTATAGCGCTGACACGGTCCTTGGATGGGTGACACGCCTGAAGCCAAGACAGCTGGTGCTGCAATCAAACACAATCGATAACATTCAATTATTTGGTGGTTTCTATGTGTAAAAAATGAGCTAAAATCTGATTATGGGAGAGGATTATGAATCTGAAACACAAAATCATGCCAGCAACAAGTTGTATCTCCTTTGAATTTAATAACATCTTCTGAGATTTTCTCTCTCTCTTTTTTTTTTTTTTAAAGAAGATTGATTGTAAATCCAAAGACAAAACAAGTTGAAGGTGATTATTAAAGATTTCTGGTGATCTTACTCCCGTGATTCCTTGCTGCAGGCTCTCATCATCACTACTCGGAGTGATGGTTTGCGGGAGGGTCATGCCGGCGTTGTACCTCCCGTTCCCCTCGCTGTCACTGCTCCCCGTGGAGGCGGAGTCAGGTCCTTGGAGAAGCTCCTCCCACATCGTGTCATCAGTGTCAGAGGCTGGACGGGAGCCCACGCTCGGCCTGAGACGCTCCACCTCACGTGGTTTCATCTTGATGGAAGCCCCGCTCCCTTCCTTTTTTCCAAACACCATTAAAAAAAAAAGAAAAACACAACATATGGAAATTACATATCTTTCTCTAGTTTTATCTGTTTGTACTATTAACATACAGTGAAACATTAAGGTCTACCTGAGGTCTTATTGTGGCTTTGGGGCTTGACTTTATATTTCTATTTCTAACAGATGGTGCAGATGCTGGCTGGGTTGTAGCAGGGTGTCTCTCTTGATGAGGTAGTGGACGAATCACTTCCACTGGTTGCATCATCTCCTCTTCCTCACTCGACAGCTCGTCTGATGCGCCAAACCCTGACTTTCTTTTGTTCTGCGAGAGAATATCAAGAGACACGTATTTCTTACAAATATACTCCAAAATGTGCACAAATATGACAGATTTTCAAGACTATACTATGGTGTTATATGATGCAACCTTTACAAATGTGTCTCAAGCCTGTTTATTATTGATGCTTTTTTCAAATTAGCTGTAACTCTTAAAGAAATGGTCATGAAATTAATAAACTACATATCAACACTTAAAATGTCTTTTCCAAAAGTTGAATGACATTTTGTTTTTCTAGTCCAACATTTTTTTTTAAATTTCCATTGTCCTACACATCTCCCAGCAGGCCAACAGACCTACTTAATAAAAAAAGTTGCTGAGATGTACATGTTGTTCAAACCAGCAGTTAGAGTAGAAAGACCTTGAGGCTAGAACAGCTATGAACACTATTTTGGACGACAGGAGGTTGACAAAATAGCAAAACCATCTGAGAATCTACTGAATTCCAATACAACAACACTGTAAGTAAGTACTAGCTTTATAAAGGTTCTAATATTTATTATAAGCTCTAATCACAGTCGCGGAGTCATGAACTTCATTAAAGACATAGGTGTTCGTCTTTATCTTTGCTATATTGGTGCCATTTATCAGCCAACACTGAGATATATTAATATTTGAGTCAATCTGTCTTTCAAAAGATGACACAGCAAACAAAAAAACACTTTTGAAGATATTAAAAACCAGCAGTTGTTTTAACTGTCGAGAACGACATTTAAAATCTACGATTCACAGCATGTGACTGACAAGTTTGTTTCATTCGGCGGCACTGAGATTGACTAGTGAGACTGTACCCTCCTCTCCTCGTTTCTGTATAATCGCTGGCTTTCTTCAAACTGCCAGGGCCCCTGCTGTTCTGTGTCCCCGCTGTCATTCTTCTCTTCAGTTTTTTTCTGCCCTCTGCCCTTCCTTGGCCTGAAGGAGACAGAAAGACAAGAGATGGTAGGTACAGCAGACACTGTAAAATCAGCTAAAATCACAGGAGTGGCAGCATTATTAAAAATACCAGAGATGCTTTATAGCAGAAGTTGATTAAAAGTCTTTGGGTCTATCTTGTGTGCTTGATGTAGGAGTTTACGCATGTGCCAAGAAGGTGAGAGTGTGTTAGTGAAAGCAAATGTGTAGTGCCTAACAATGAGAGAACCACCTCCTTCTGCGTGCAGGGCTGGTGGAGGTGCTGCTGGCAGCTGGACTGCCTGAGGGCCACCGGCTGGACTCAGTCGACACAATCTGGCAGTGCACAGTACCCAGCAGCAGCATCAGACACATGGGCCCGAACACCTCGCTGGCACTCGCCCCAGGGACCTCCAAGTACAGCACCACTGCTGCCACTGAGGGGAGCAAAACATTTGGCAACAGCAAACAAAACGGGTCTCTCAGGGGAGACATTATAACAGAATTTATGCCTTCTAAATGAGGTCTTTCTGTGTTGCTCAGCTGTGATGGGATATTTATTATGTAAACTGACAAATGGAGACACTGCAAGGATTAAAGCTGTATGAATGTTTTTAATTATTTATATTTAAGTAAAATTGGAAAAACATAGAATTTGAACAGCATCCTGCCCACTGAATATATCAAGAACCATGATATATTTATTTCCTTTAGAAAATCTACAAATCATTTAGCACCTGTTTGAAGGACTTTTACTGCAAGAGCGGCAGCAGTAGTAATGTTTTAATCTCTTTATATATAGTCTGAGGTATTATTTGAAGAACTACACACACTCAAAACATCACTGTTGCAATAAAAGTATTTTTAAGGAACTGCTCTGTTTAAAGTGTGCAGCTTCTCTTTCTACTTTATTAGTTAGTTTTAAAACCATAACTAAATGTGCATGTCATGGTTGTTAAATCACATGCATGCTTGCTAAAAGCATCACAGATTTGGCTTGTTAGGAGATGTTTTTTCCTTCCTAACCTCTTTTCCAAGAGATGTTTTAATGACATCTTCAGAAAAAGACAAGAATGAGCAGAGCTGAATGAAAAATGTCAAGACATAACATTAGGAGTCAACTTTACCTTAAACTCTCACTTACACTATGTATACAACGTGTATCCTCTACCCTGTACTTGCACCCCGATTCATGTGTCTTTATGTAAATGTTTAAACTAATAGTCAAATTTAGGGCCGATCAAATTTAACGTATTTAAATTTTCAGCACAAGTGTGAATGAAACTTAGAAATGGTGATCAAACCTTGCATGAAGTAGAGCACGAGGATACATGAGGAGATGGACTTGGAGGTCACATGGATCCACCACTGGAAGAAGAACGGGAACAGCAGCACTCGGACCAGACCTTTACGAGTCAGAGCTGTCCAGGGACTCTCTGGTTTGGCTTTGCTGAATGTGGATCCTGTGGGGAGGAATGAGACCATCTCTCTTACACAGGTTCGTTGAAACTATTGTAAATATGACCATGAAGACTGAAATATGTAGACTTTCATGTTATTTTACTTGCATTGAAGCAAGACGGGAAATTTGACTGAAGTAAACAAAACATACAAATGGAACATTACAGGAAATATGGGCTTATATAGCTCATGCGTGAGGTGAATTGATATCACAGAGGAGGCAGACAATTCACTGTTTTGCTGTATGTTTGCAGATGTTGGCGAATGTATTTGCTACTAAACAAAGTCACGACAGGTGGAGAACTACTCTTCGTTCACTCTCACCTCTTACTAAATCGACATCGATGAGGTCTGACTTGATGTGACCTGTCTTTTTTGGTTTGCTGTCCAAACCCTACATGAATGACAGGGAGTACTTCGATTTAGTAATAATGCACAGCATAAATACAAAAACATTGATTTCTTTGCAGAGATTTTTTAAGTGTCTTACATTCAGATCCGCCTGCCCCAGAGACTTCTCCCAGACTTGTTGATCGTAGGCCCCGATCTGTAACAACAACATCACTTAAAATCCTTTAAATTAAGCACCACAGAGGATTTTACTAAGAATTTACAGCCCCTATTTATGAACTATTACTGTTTTCCTGTGCAAAATATGGGAGGAGGGAATGGAAATGTATAGGAATAGCTGCAGCACCTGATGACTGACCACTGCAGCACAGAAAACTGCATTTAAAATTTAACATCTGAGAAAAGCAAGTGTAAAATCTATGAGCTGTTTTATCAGACACACACAGAGAGACTATCAAGGTCAAAACAGAGAGAGAGAGAGAGAGAAATGGAGAGACTTTGAGTTCAGGCAATAAAAACACTTTGCTGCAGCAAATTAAAAAGATATATTATAAAGTTACTTTACAGGAGCATCGCATTCAACACACGGTTGTACGTGCTTTTACCTCTCTGTTTCCCTCAGTGGCCCTCTGCTCATAGCAGCTCAAATCTACAGTATGATTGAAGCAGTTCAGATAGGGTCTTTTATATTATTGCTTATCTGTTTGCAGCAATAATCTAGACAAAGGAGTTTAAAAGCTTTAACAAAAATCTCCCACATTGCTCAACAATCTTTTACTTGAGCAACTTGAGACTATTTATCTTCCCTTGCAGGATGAGTACACACCTGCAGCTCCAAAAGTGTTTTCTTTGTTAAACAAATATTGCAAGTTCAGCAACAGAAAAAAAAACAACTTTCTTTTGCACTGCACTGATTTCCAGACATGTCAAACAGGTCGTGTTCAAGACACGTATTGACTTGTGCCAGGCATCGGAACATATTGGCAGTATATGCACATCAGATGAACTGGGGTTGGGCTCGTAAAACTGATTTTTAAAAATCGCAGTGAGGCAAAAAATTTCACCGCCCCGGCAGTAGGCATAGTAAATATCCTCCTATGTTTCCACCGGTCTTACCTTCTCTTGATACCAGGCTATTCTGGCCATTGTCATTTGATGCTGGAACCAGTGAACCCAGAGTCAGGTCATTTCACAGAGAGCACAGGAAAGGGAGAGGAGGACTGGGCAGAAATCCAGTTTTGTTCACTAAACAGAAAGAAGCACAGCCACACTGACATAACATATAACATAAAAAAAAAACTATACTCAACAAAGGAGACTACATGTTACACGTAGCTGCAACAACATAGCTGTTAAGTAACCTGAAGAAAAATCTTAAAAAGGTAAACGGTAGCAAACGGTAACCGTTAGCTTCCCCCGTTAGCAAGTAATCAAAGTAACGGTAGTTAACTTACCTGAAATGAGAAAGTACGGCTCGTTTTGGCACAAATTGGAAGACACTTTTAGGTAATCATCACAAAAACGATGACTGGTCGATAAATACTTTTTTGTCATCAGTTTCAGGGGCGTTGCAGCGTCTTGTTGTCAGATGGGGCTAACTACTGGTTAGCCGCTGTGTGCTTCACCTCAACTGACACTTTTTGACGCGAATAAAATCTTACAAATGTTGCATTTATAGACGATTTTCTTCATACGTATATGGCTAATTACCGATATGTTTACTTCTGGTATTCTGAATCTCACTAACTTCACTTTTGTTTAACATTTGGCTCAATCTTCCGCTTCCCTTTTCCGGGATTTGTGATTTTACTTATGATGTTTTTTCCCTGAGCGATGTTTTTCAGGCAGCGTTTGTGCTCACCCGGGCTGCGTCTGTGCTCTAAAGCCTTCTCTCTTGGGTAAGATTGTTAGAAAATAAACTGCTACCATTACCCAGAACATCACATCAACAATTTAACCTCTACATTTTCACGTAAACAGTTGACTGTGAAAGCCTACAGCGCAGTAATGGAGGGAAAGTGCTGCCTGAGAGGCTTTACTCAGGACGAAAAAAATACATGTAAATCTGGCTAACATTTCAGCCAATCAGAGAGAAGTATGATAAAGACCGATAGAGATGAGATAGTGATGACTATAGCGCTTCAACTAATCATTATTATTTTTTATTATCGATTAATCTGCCGATTATTTTCTTGATTAATTGGTCAAAATATAGTGAAAAATGCTTATCACATTTGCCTAAAGGCCAAGGTGACACCTTCACATGGCTTGTTTCGTGGCTACCAACAGTCCAAAAAACGAAAAATATTAAATTTATAATCACAAAACACAAACAACATCGTGAAAATACTCAATACCATAATTAAGGAGCTGGAATATGACCATAACTATTAATTGATAATCAAAATGCTTGATGGTATTGATCCTCAATAATTTTCTGATTGACTAATTGTGTCAGCTCTACTGATGATGAAGATGAAGATGAAGACAATGTGTTTTGCTGCTGGTATACAGAATGACCACGCTGCAGTTACATACACCACTATATTTATGATTTTGATGGAAATATACTGTATATATCAGAAAACCCCCTGTAACACCATTACAAGATACTACTTTCTAAAGGGTCCATTGCTTAGCTAAATGACAGTGATCCGTGCACCAGTGTTCAAAATGACATGGTCTGATCGGTTGACAGCCTGTCAAGATGGTGAAAGAGTCATTTGTCATTCGACTCCTGAGTGTCCGCTGATGGTTGGTCTTGCTCAGCTGCACACGCGATCTTCGCCTTGACCTTCTTGTTAGAGGAAATGATAAAGTAGGGGCTGAGAGAGGCATAACAGGAGGAGAAGAACACTCGCATATCAGCCACAACCGGTGACACCTTGGCCACCGTGAGCATGTAGATCCAGATCACGTTGTCAATCCCAAAGAAGACCACATATAGAACTACCAGGGTGACCACTGTTTTGGCTGCTCTGGTCTCTGCCCCACCACCCTGAGAGCGACGGATGCTTCTCACCTGGCGGCTGTGGCGGTGGAGAAGCAACAGGATGTAACCACTGGAGCCCACCATCAGGGCAACAAAGACAAAATCCCTTCCAGAGACTGCCACCCCATTAATCACATAGGACAGGTTGTCTCTGAAGTCCACATGACAGAAGCCCAGGTTGAGAGTAAAGGCAGGGACGGTGCCATTACGTGGAGCCATAGAGAAAAAAGGGGCTGCGATACAGATGGCCATGTTGAGGAGCCACAGTCCTGCAAAGGTGGGGAGGACCAAGGAGGGGAGTGCAGGCTTCAGCCTGGACAAATGGGGCCCAGCAGGGGCGATGGTCACTGCCTGAAACACGCTGAGCATGCAGGTGATGCAGACTGACAAAGCCCGGCCAATACGGTAGGCGTAGATCACGACCTTGCAGCCCGGATCATTCAGCAGGTCCCTCAGCCCAAACACAGTCATGGTCTGGGGGACGCAGCGGGTCAGCAGCAGCATCAGGTTGGCAAAGGCCAGGTGGCACAGGATCATGTCCACAGGAAGGAGCTTGGGCTCAGTATAAATGATGTGGGCATACGCCATCAGCACCACAGTGTTCCCCAAGATGCCCATACCTGTTTGTAAGAGGAAGGAGACCCCTTTGATGGTCACACACAGATCCATGACACCAAGGCCTGCACCGCATCATGTTTTGCAAAGCAGACAGAGAATCAAATCTGTTATAAATACACACCACATAACAAAAATCTTCCATGTTGGTCACATTAAGTTACATGAACACCTTATTCAACCAGATAGCCTAAATATAATCCATTGTTTCTTGGATGTCAGTGGAAATGATGCTCACCTGAAAGTTGCAGATGACATGTAAAGTCTGTTGCGTTAATAGCCCACTTTATACAATTTATAGTCTTCGATGCCCTTGGAGATCATTGGCCAACATTGCTGTGTTCAGAGTTTGGAAAATTAAAGCTACAAAATAATAGTCTCAGAGGGCAAGCACAGCACAGCACAGGGAATACCATTGAATTCCAGCTTTTTAATGTGACATCCTGATCATCTTCACAATATTCACCACTTTTTCTTCAAGGACAGAAACAAAGGAGTAATGTTTTTGCCACATGGATTTCCAGCTCAATATATAAATAGCAAGAAAAGATGACTGTAGCGGGATGATCTAGACCTAGAGTGGATTTTCTGTACATTTGCGATGTCAAATTTCAGACAATTGAGTCTGCAAATTAACCTTGTTTTTGTTTTTCTTAATATGAATGAAGGTGTTCCAAGCTGTACATCAACACAGCATTCCAGATTAGTTTTAGGCTTTAGTTTTGGGAAGTTTTTCATCATCATAAATAGTAATTGAGCCGCCTTAGGTCACATGAATAACATATGTGAATTCTTGTGTGTATTCTCAACTTGAGTGGTATTTCCATTTACTTAAATTCCACATGTCAGTCTTCAGTTTCTAAAGAAGGAAACACGTCACGTCAGTCTTCTTAAGTATTATAATGCTATTTCCCTGTGGAGTTAAGAAATAGAGTTTAAGCAACCCCTGCAGAGACAACCGTATGCGGTTATTGTTGATGCAAGAGCAGCCTGATGATGCCTTGAATGAGCCATCAAGAGGCTTTTACATGCACAGCTGGTGCTTTAGTTTGCACTCATTTTCTCCTTCATGTCCTGAGAGCATGTTAAAAGACACAGAGGAGCAAGACAATTAACCATATAACAATGCATGTCTGTGCTAATTGGCAGCATAGGGACAACCAGCCATTATTCATTTACAATCTTAACTCTCAGGGCTGACATATGCTACAACAGAAGTTTGCAGTTCTTACCCATGCAGGTTTCCCAGCACTATCTACAATATAAATTGTGATGTGTCTCACATTAAAAACACTCTATAGGTCAGTTATGATAAATTGGCTCAACTGCAGAATTCAGATTAGGTCTTTGTGATGAAACTGTTGTTTGAGAAGCTTGATTTCTCTTGGGAATGGGCCTTGGAATAAAGCATCATGAGATGTGTTATTTCCCTATGTGTGTTTTTTTTTTTTTTTACATGTTTACATGTTCAGAGAGCTAATTAAAATGGCAAGTTCAAGCATGTCCTTCCCAGGGGATTGCATCATGTACAGTATGGTGCATTGCAAGTTTGAGAATCCAGGCTTATTCCCTCCTGTCATGAGATGTGTTGATTTTTTTTTTGTAGTTGATGTAAATAATTTTTTTTTTATCATTACGCTGATACAATTTTAATTTTAAATGAACTAATTCTATTACAATAGCACCCTTAAGGGTGAATCTAATACAAGTCATGCCAGAAAAAATATAGGCACAATGCTATCAATGTTTTTTTTTCTGTGCATGCAATAACATAGAGGATAAGACATTTGATGTTGTGTTTCTGATCAGAGAATGTCTATACAGAGAAAATCTTATAAATTATTAATTTTTATGTGTAATAAAAGACTTTTCACAATATGCTTTACTGTAATGGGATATCAACACTTCCATACTGGTGATAACATTGTTTGAAATACGTTGCCAAATTTAAACAATCATGTATAACACATATTTTACTTGGTGACTGCTTTAATGTTGCATCATTATATACAATATTATCCTATACTTCTGCTCAGGTATTACTTTAAGTTAGCTGTTTACAGTGCAACTCAAGTTAGTTCAGATAAATGTCACTTTTTAACCCTTTGCACCTTTAAGCATGCTGTTGAGGGCACCAGCTCTGGTTGGCAAAGAGGGAATATTTGATGCATTCCTCACTTTGGCAGTTAATCTGTCCTCTAGCAAAAATGTGGTTTAAGAGGCTTTCGGCTCAGCAGTCTCTCAGTCTGTTATTGATGGGCCTCAGACTTCTTATTTGCATGCAAGGAGAGGGGAGCAAAAGTGACCTCCAAGGACCTTGGATTTTATTTGTCTCTGTATGTACACTTAAATTTATAAGATTGGCCAGTGCAACATATAATTTCTGATGTATCTTTAAGACACAGGCAAAATAACTGAATCATGCATAATGCTCAGTCGAAAAACACAAACTGAGCTTTAAAATCTATTTTTATTTCACTGTCAGAGTGCATTTGCCTGTATCACATCAAATCTATCTAAGCACAAACTTGCCTCAGAGGACTTTAAAATCTTGTGACACCCTCTATCTTTAGACCCTTGGTTCAGATAAGGAAAAAGTCCAACTAAACAAAACAAAACACATTCCTTTAAATAAAAATGAGAAGAGCAACATCCCACTCTTGGATGGACGCACATGCAATAAATGTCATATATTCAAAGGAGGCAGAAATAGCAGTTAGAATGCGGGGAAACAGAATAACAACAACAGGCAAATTAAGTGCAAACATATACTGTAATATGAAGAATTTGGATCAGAGAAGATGCCTAGAAAGCATCCCAGGGCCAATCAAGCACTGGTGAGACCTAGACCACAAAAAAATAAATGATTAAGGTCAAAGAAATGAAAAGAAAAGAAAAGAGAAGAAAGATACAGACATATAAGTATATAATATATTGTTTATGCTCTATATTTCACCTGGCTACAAGGCTAGTTCCCCTTTGGAGACAATAAAGTCAACATTTTTCTAACTTGTAAATGTGCAAAGTAATAAGAAAACGCAACCCTATCAATACCTGCACAATTCATAAATGGTGTTCAAAACATACAATTGATGAGGATATCATACATGTAATTAATCTCGTAAATGGTTAGTGTTTTCTCTTTTAATATAAGTAGGAGGGCATGTCTCATCATGTACTTAAGAGAAATGGGCTTAATACTCATTACCAATTCCCTGCTGTGGGATGTGGGATGTTGCAATTAAATCATGTAGCACTGATTTGCCTTTACAACATCCTCACAGTTTAGTTTTAATTCTATTTTTAGACATTTTACTGCTTTGGATGAATTATACAATCATAAAATCGGATGCTATGTCACACTCTACAAATGAAACTGTGGGTGATCTATCATGTAGACTGAGCTAGGATGTCCTCTGGCTTTTCATTTTCTTCCACTGGAGGACACTGTGGTGTTTCTATCTGACTTACCAACACAAGAACGGTCTCTTTTATAGGTAGTGCCTTTTAAAATTGATTGCAGAAATGAAAAACACAAAAGTAATGTGAGAGGTCTGATTAGGGGAATCTAAACATAGTATCAGTAATTAGAAAAAAGTATTAAACAGTGACATTGAGAAATGGTTTTAATCTTTTTTTGAGTATAAACATTAGGCTGATAGATACTACTGCGCCATTAACACCATTTTCTCTGCCTATTGGCTATACCCTGTAAATGAATCCTAACACAGCTTCCTCTGTGTTATCCTGTCTGTTTGACACCCAGTGACGGGACAGAAGCAGTCATCTGAATTGATCTCAAGTAATTGGACGCTGTGGTAAGAGAAGTCTAGAGTCAATGGACCATGCAAAACCGATCCAACAACCGTTAACTGTTTGCAAGTATAAGCACACAAACAACCTGACTACTTCAGGAGAGAGAGATCACAAGGTCCTCTTCAGACCTTGTTATGTTTGACTGTTCTCAAGTAGTATCAGCAGTTGCTCTTTGAATGCTAGGTATCACATAACATTCAGAAGGGCATTATAGCTAATACCAAGACAATGTCTGTGGTTTTACTTAATTGATAGAGTTTTCTTGTGCTGTTTTCTATCCCTACAGGAATGCCATCAGAGGAGTTTGTCCGTGGGATGCTCTATCTGTCCCTCACTGTTGTGGGAGTCCCGGGTAACGCCGCTGTCATCCTGGCATTTCTCCTCTTGCTCTACCACGAGAACCAGCTCCTCCCAGCTGATGCCATCGTGCTTCACCTGGCCTGTGTCAACCTGCTGGTGGTGGGTGTACGCTGTTTGCTAGAGACCCTGGCTTCCTTCCACCTGGCCAACATCTTCGGAGACATAGGTTGTAAAGCTGTGATCTTTGTCTACCGAACTTCACGCTCCCTCTCAATTTGGCTCACCTTCGTCCTGAGTGCCTACCAGTGCCTGAGCATTGCCCCTCCTGGATCACACTGGGCCTCAGTCCGTGCCTTGGTAGCCCACTATTTGGGGTTTGTGTTCCTCTTCCTCTGGCTCCTCAACACCTGCATGAGCTCGGCGGCCGTACTCTTCTCCTTTGGCACTCAGAATGACTCCAGCCCAGCAAACCATGGCATCAATGTACAATTTTGCTACGTGCACTTCCCTTCTAAGTTGTCCAAAGAGGCCAACGGGGCAGCCCAGGTGGGCAGAGACGTGGTGCCCATGGCTCTTATGACCCTAGCTAGTTTGATCATCCTGGTCTTTCTTTACAGGCACAGCCGGCAGGTGAAGGGACTCCGTTGCAGCAGCGGTGGCAGTGGGGGAAGTGGTGGGGCTGAGCAACGAGCTGCCAAAGCTGTGGTAGCTCTTGTTACTTTGTATGTGGTTCTCTACGGGGTAGATAATGGGCTTTGGGTGTACACTCTAACTGTGAGGAAGACCATGAGATCCTCACTGATCTCTGACCTACGTATATTCTTCTCCTCACTCTATGCGGCGCTAAGCCCCCTGGTTATCATTGCATCTAACAGGAAGGTAAATGGCAGACTGGGGTGCGTAGTGCAGGAGAAGCCTGTTCAGTAGAAAGCGACAAGTCTTTCTACTATGTGATGCCTGCTGGGATCGTTGATTACTCGCGGGGCATCAGGGCAAGCCAAGATGATGAGGACTGAATTTTTCTGATGTCTGGGTCATGCATGGGTCATTCTGTCTTTGTATATATTGGATAAATTATGTTTTGTGATAGGAATGGCAGGAGACTCGCTCTTCTTTCATCTGTAGTGGCTTTAATGTACTCTAATGATAACATATTCTACATTGCCTTTTTCCCTTATATTTTATAAAATATCTTGTTTTATGAAACACTTCAGATATAATATAACTGAGTTTAGTACCTGTAGCTTTGTATGAGATGGTGTACCTGTATGCAGGAGAAACCTATATATCATACTGTCTATAATTAAAGAGAAAAACTGTCATAACAGCCCACCAGCTTAATACTAGTCTGTATTAACCTCTGCTGATCTGGCACTATGCTGCTTTGTTTGTTTATTCGTTATGTTCCCTCCATCGTAATTGGATGGAAGAATTATACCCGGTTACTCAGGGCTCAATGTAGCTGTCAAATGACTTCCAGCTGCCCATTTAGCTATAATTAAGGCGTTGAATAGAACCTGGGAAATGTCTTGTGCTAATGAGGCAGGTTAATTGTCCCACAGAGAATTGGTTAGAACCTGATGGAAAAACTATATTCTTAAGAAAAAAAAAAAGATGAACAGGGTGTTCATTACTCTACACTAAATTACTCAGTACAAAAGTCAGTGCAATGCTGACAATGTATGCCTGAGTTCTACTGTTGCACATATAGGATGAGGAGACTTTAGGGACACAAAGCTATGTCTCGGTTGAAGCCCTGACAGTTTGCTTTGAATGTGGCGACATGGGAATTTAGGAGTCATTATGTAATTGCCATGTCTTGGAGAAGCAAGGGCAGAGAGACAAGGGTGAGGACATAACAACCTCTGTGAGTGACAGTCCAAAAGACGTAAAATGGGGCTGCCAGCACTCTGTGATCCTGCAATAACTCTCAAGTGCAATCAGCGCAGTGCTATTCAACTGCTGTCGCAATGCAGGTGAGGAGGCGTCCTCTTTCTGTGCTTGTGCAGAACTGTTGCTTTCACCACCAGGTTGACATCAAAGGATATTAAAAGGCCATACAATAAAATTTAAAACAGCAAAATTCATTTTTATTCTAAAAGTTTCAACCATTAAAACGTTCCATAATGTGATTGTATTTCTTGCAAAGCTCTCTCCAGATGACAAATTCCATGTGTCTTACTCTTCAAACCACTGAAATCTGATTGACACTTTACACAGACTCCGGTGGAATGAAGGATAGAATACATGGATGGTTTCATTAGGCGGCGAGCGTGCTGGCTGCCTCCGGTGAGGAATCACTGGGAATGAAGCAGTTGACACGGCTGATTCCCTTCAATGCTTTTAGTGATGTCATTCTTTCTTTTTCTGTTGGGAAAGAAGTGGCAGATTAGTTAAAAGGAACAAATACATGAAAAACAGGTTCCATCCGTGCACATATTCGTGTCTCTTTCTATGGGCGCATGTCAGTGCGTGTGAAGGGTGTGCCAGGCAGGCCTCTCCCTGCACAAGACAGGACCTGTTTTCACTGTTTTCCATCCTTCTGGAGTCTTTTGAGCCCAATGAAAGCAGGTTGTTAAACACGCAGAGACCAAACACACATAAATGTAACCGTCTATTACTGCCCCGATCCCCTGTCTCCAACAACCTTCAGCTCATACATTTCCCCTCCAAAACTATTCTGCATATAAAACAGAACTTGTAATAGCCTGATAAATGTGCACTGTCATCATCTGTTCAACCTACAACCTCAACTTACCTGGCTGACAAAGCAAAATGTGTGACATGCACAAGCTATCTAGAAAAAAAAACACAATAAAGCATCAGTAACTGACATTTACCAAAGAAATAAGCCAAAAAAAAGCTAACTTTTCTGTTTCTTTGTCTGTAGTTAGACAAAACACAAACCTGTACAAAAGCCACAAACAAAAAAAGCTGTCGAGTTGTCTAGAGTGGCTGGTTAAAAGAAGTCTAAGGGTTGCAGTAAATCCCGCCAGTCGATCCACCCTTGCTGTGCCTGATGTCAATCTGTTTACCTGCACCAGGTAGAGGCATTTTTGTCCCTCATTTCCACCAATGGCGATGCAGCAATGGGGTTAAACCTCGCCCCCTTTCTGCCTGGAAGCCTGTCCACACCCAAATATAGCCTTTTTACTCAGGAACTGAATCTCTAACCAAACCCCTCTCCTCCCCCGCACAAAGCTTTTGAAACTACACAAACATCAGAATCTGAATCTCTGGAATCACAAAGTGCATCATGCAGGAATTTGTGTTGGTTATAGTGATGCAGGGGCATGTTGACAACTCGTGGTAATTCGTGGAAACAGTGGCAATAAACATGATTGATTAGCACATCAACATCCCCATATCAATTCTAAATAATTTGATAATGATACAGGAAGTCATTTGGAAATCACCATCAACCTTTACTTCTAAATTTTCTTTTGTTAATACCATAAAAATCTTCCTGTTTCCTCCAGTTAAGAGAAGTTCTGACTGACGATAGCAACTGGAAACTTTGGGACTTATTACTGTGGTGAAAATATATCAGTAATAAACACATCCTGTGGTACTTTCAAAACCCAAATTTTATGGAAATGACAGACGTAATAAGCCCTTTTTAACTTTGCTGATACCGTCTTTGCCTTTCCTTCAAAGGGATGTTTTTTTAGGCATGTTGTTTAGAGGATTTATTCCCTGTTTGAGTGTGGCTGCTGATGGAGAATGTCATAGAAAAACTGTACTTTTATGTAAATCAGCTCATTTATTTATTTATTTTAAAGTGCATGACTGATTGTAAAGAGGAAAAAAAAAAGCTCTTTCTTTTCTTGTAGTGCACATTTGGCATTCTTCTGGGCACAAATAAAAAAAAGATTATTATTATTATTATGTGAAAGTAACATACTCTAAGCTCTACCTCAGAATACCTGCCAGGAGGTGTCCCATGCTTAGCACCATTTTTATTTGATTTTTGCACTCTTAAGTTACAGAGTTGCATGGTGTCACCAGGTTCCTTCAATCCACCCAGTTTAACTGATTCCCTCAGACAGGGAACACACACTGTCATGTCTCAACTTGTCTGGAATGCTGCACTGCACGAAAGCAAGCAGCTCTACAGTCAATATGGTAAGAAGAAGTTTTACAGAGACAAGGTGAAAGTTTGTCCTGTTTTGTCTCGACAAACAATACGTCTTGATTCATTGTGATTATAAGCCATTTTGTGAAAAAGGCTCTGGGATGCCAGATTTAATATCCACGTAAATCTGCAGGTTCTTAGGTTCAGTGGTTGACTTTATAGTTCTGACTGCCTCATTTTATTAGGCAATACAGAGGTATCACAGTAAATGTAATCTACAATCAGAGTAGTTTATTGAAAAGCTACAAGACAAAGCTTCTTTTAATTCACAATCAAGTGAAAACCCTCTCAAAAGACAGAAAACACTCCATGGACAGAGCTGAATCTATCAAACGTGAATGTGCAAATAAGCATGAGCAGTGAAACTACTACACTACAGGCTATATAACAGATTACGCCTGTTTTCAGTGTACCAGCAAGGACACAGACCACACTGAAAGGGCTGGGGCGGGGTTGTATGCTTTGAGGCCTTGGGGCAGCAGCTTGCTGCAACTCCACCACTCTCAGGTAAGATATGCACTGCTGTGCCAAGACTTGAAAGACATTCAAGATGCACTGCTCCTTATCCAGCAGTGTATCACTACAGGGAAAATAAAAAGATAAAGAGAGGAAAGAGTGGAAGAGAAAAGGTTGAGTTGCTGAGTCGGAGACAAACTGTTTAAACAGTCATGAGAGTGTTGTCATATGAACTTCTGAGAATTAATTGAATAATAATAATCTTTTATCAGAAAAGTAGGAGTTTCAGCTTGAATTGCCTGAACTAAAAGCTGAGACCTGCCCTGACGTAAACCAAGTATGTGCTACGTCAGTATTCACTCAATATGTGGCTTATAATTTATTACTCCAGGGTGAATTAGTTTTTGTTTTATCTTTATTCAGGTAGTCTCACTGAGATCAAGATCTCTTTTTAAAGAGAAAGACACATTCCAAGGGAGGACTAAATGTATATCAGGGAGGAATGGGTTTCATTGACGTGTCAGTTTGCAGAGATTTATCCTTTGATGAGCCAATCCAGTGTCCCTCAGGGATGCTGATTCATGCTGAATGCTGTGTGAATGCATAAACCCAGCGCCCAGATTTTAATCTCTTTAAATGATTGCGGTTAAAAGGCAGCTAACACAGCAGGGCTCAAACTGAAGGTTCGATAGTTGAATTAAACTCCGGGAATAATAGTGAAGCTGCATCTGCAACTGCCAGCTCAGTATGTTATTTTTTAAAAATTCTGAATAAAATGCCTGAAAACTGAACCCAATGCACTTCACTCAAAAACCCCACTGACATTACTGAATCTCATGCAACACTCTGACATCAAAGCCTGGTTTCTACAAACCCTAGTCAATCACACGAAAACAGCTCAAATATTTAACCTACATCCTGTATACGAATAAATGCAGATTTTGAATTATATACATGTACTATGTTTTTGTGTTGTGTATTTGTGGATGCTATTTTTTAGCTGAATTTGGGTGCTTACTGTTGCAGATGAGAAAGTAAATTAAACATGTTAGACCTTGAGGCAAAAATACAACACAAACTGTACCTGTGAGAACAGGTTAAAGGAATACTTTTAATATTTTTGGAATTGCGCTAATTAATTGAAACGACTCATGTCTGCGCGGTAAATATAAAGCTACCACCAGCGGCTTGTTAGCTTAGCTCAGCATAAAGATTGTAAACAGGAGGAAACAAGTCGTTGTTTGTTTAATCTGTATGAAGTGTAAAACAGACAAGGTGTGGTTTTGGGAGCGTTTACGTGCCTGACTTCCTGAAATCTTGTCGTCACTGTAAGGTCGCCAGGCAACCAGTGGAGACCCTAGGCTAGGTTTCCACTCTTTGTGCTAAGCTAAACTAACGGACTTCTGGCGGTAACTTAATAGTTATTGTACAAATATGAGAATTGTATCAATTTTCTCATCTGACTCTCAGCAAGAAAGCAAATAAGCATATTTCCCAAAATGTCAAGCTATGCCTTTAATGGTAAATATCTGAAGTGTTACTTTCTGAAATGCTGTGTATATTTAGGTATTAGTTTCTCCAGCACACACTGATTGGTTGGAATTGGTTGCAAATCAACCAGCATATCCAACAAAATACCTTTAATATAAATATAACTTGTTCTGTCTTACACTGTAGCAGTAGTCAGAATCCTGCCCTTTATCTTTCCTATCTTCCCACCTAAATGCCACAAAGGTGGAATTTTCCACAAGCCACTTCCCTGAGTTCACTGTGGAATGCAGACAAGATGGAGCAAGCCTGCAGAGGACGGCATCATGGCAGTAACAGTATGTTGAGGTGCTTAGCTTGTGCACATCATGTCCATCTCCTTAATTCTCCCTTCAGGGGGTGAGCTATTACTCAAAGTGTAGCTCTATCCTGTAGTGTTGATGGCTGTTGCAGTTGGTTGTCATGAGGCTCATGCAGGGGGCTACTGAAGGTTTATAACCACTGATTTTGACAGTCTGTATTCTCTGATTTGGCTCAGTAACCAATTCATATAGCCTGAATATTGTTATCATTTATGTTGCTTAAGTAGTTTGACACATTAAGTAATTTCAGTGCATCATTCAATATGTTAGTCCACTTAAGTGACTCTCACAAAAACCCTAAAACCAGCAGGATGCTTTGACACAACTCTAAATTCAAAACTGTTGGAGACATTTACGACTGCGCTATTAAACAGCCATAGATTGCTATCTGCGCCTCAGAGCAACAGACCCTGTAAAGTTATACAACGTGGGCATGTGCTGACATAACAGCCACACATATCTCATCTTGCTATTACCACCCTTCACACAGGTGATGGAAGTGCACAATAAGGTGTGTGAAGAGAATGATGAGAACACCATGCCTCTTTAGAGCCAAACTTACCATCTGTGACAGAGTGTAACAGGAGGATGTCTGAGAATCAAAATACATTTCTATATACACTTTATATACATTTACAGAACACTTAAATGAGTCACACAGTCTTACACTTTTAATGGGATATATGAAAGATGACAAATTGACTCGAATGGGGAGTTGTTGGCATGTGAGTATGATGATAAGGAGCGTTACTCCAACAAATACTATGAAAAATTGAGTCTCCTTGTGCTTTTTGAGAACAAGTGGCGTCTCTCCACCCACTTAAAGCTGAATAATAGATCTGATGGATCCTCTGTGTATCATACAGCTGCTGTCAGAGTAATTACAATAGACATGAGTGGAGCTCTCAAACGACCATATCAGGGTTTATATGAGTTAAGCTTATCACACTGACTCTCAGGCTGAAACGATTTCACTTTCCACGGTCCGCTGAAGGTGGACCACTGCACGAATTAAAGACACACTCGCTGGTTTCGAAAATAGCTGACCCATTATGCCGCTTAACCCCAAAATGTTCACCCAGCTCATTTTTGACTTTTGTGTCAACTTTCAAAACATTAAGCATGAGCTGAGAGGAGGACATTTTGGGATTGGGAGGACTGTTGGGTGTAACAACTACATCAGGCAGTACACCTTTAAGGTTTTAAAAATGGGGGGGAGAGAGTGCCACCTGTTGATTTTTTATGTTATTACAATTAAGGGGCAACTTCCATAAAGCAGTGTTGACAAGATGGAATCCTGTAATTCTGGACAATATGGATGAAATCAATATGACAGTATTATTACAATTTTTTGTGAAATATGCAAAATTACAGATAAAATAATGTTGAGTACAATAATCAGTATTATGCATAACATGAGACAAAAATGTTTCAAAGCAAAAAAACTTAAAACCTTTTGCAGGTTTTTAAGTACAACTTGATTGAATTTGATGATTTGGACATCAGAATTTTGTTAAAGACCCAAAAAATCCTGCACACTGTGAATCCCTTTCACTTTATTTGTGACATTTTATTATTTATTAGGTAAAATAATTAGGTAAAATAAACAGGTACAATATATATACATTTATAAATATAGCCCAGGAAAGAAAAATCCTATTGACCATATTGACATTAATTTGTATGAGGGATGCACCGATCTGATACACTTCATTGGTATTGGCTCCAATACTGACTTTATTTTTGTGATTAAGTATTATTCCTGAGATGACTGATGGATATTTAACACAGGTTCTGTGTCTATGTCATTATAAAATGAAATATCTCTGTTATTAATTACATTTCTTTTAGTCATACCAAGCTACCGACAATTATCCCTTACCTCACACAAAAGAGTTTCATGCAGTTGATGTATCACTATTGAAAGAGAAAAGGTTGGATCAGTGCATCACTAATTGGTATGGATGCCAGAGAGGTGCTGCTGTTGCTCACTGATTGGTGCTTTTACCCCCAGGCAATGTTTACAATACTGGTTCTGTTTGTCGATCCGAATTTTACAGGATGAGGGTCTGAAGACTGAAACATCATTAATAAAGTGAGTACAAGGGGTCAGCAGTGTGCAGGAGTTTTTTGTTCTTTCACAGTCAACAAAGTTTTGATCTGACACACTTTTCTTTAAGACTTTCTGGTATCAAATAACTTTGTAGTAATTATTTACAGCTGAAGTTCAAGACAAAACTAGTAACTACTTCACCTGAGCTATCCCTTAGATACCCACTAACCTGGCAGAACAGGTTTCAGGTACTATGTACCTCTTACATGGAATGAACTGCAAACTACCCTCAAACTAGATTCTTTCATTCACCTTTGAGATTTTAAAACTTTGTTTTCTGATGTTTTTTATAACTCTTGTAATTGTTTTCATGAATTATTTGTTGGTTGTGGCTGTCTGGTTCACCCAGACACCAAACAGCACATCTGGAAATTCCATCTGGCCCAATGTTTCAAGCGTGTCAGTTATGTTGTGGTAGTTTGATTAAACACGACTTAATTTATGCACCATGTGAACACAATATAAACTTAGATAATAGAGGTTTTTGAACTAGATTTTGTGCATTGCCCTTTTACAAGATTGGGCCACAGGATTACATGATAATACAGGACCAGGTTGATATTGCACTTTAATGGTGCAACTTCCCGAGCAAATCTGCAAGTCACCGAATGACCAAAATCCAACTGACACAAAATGAAGCTTCTGTGGCCCCTGGAGGTCTGAGGCCCTGGGGCAGTTGCCAACTTTGCCTAGCAGGTAATCCAGCCTAAGTATGCCATATTATGGTACAAGCGTTGAGTTTGGATCAATTTTGGTAATCAATGTCTGTATACTTGTGCCTACATAAAACAGTCTGTGTATCCAGCTAGAAATTAACAAAATAGATTCATTTTTTGAATTTCTCTCACTTAGAGGAGCTTAAAAGTTTGAGGGACTGATTTAATATGGTCCTACTTACGGAAAGTGAACTTTTTCTGTCTTCCATATTAAACTTTGACAAACTGTTTCACATTTACTCTGGTCACGACTAGACTTAGCTCTAATTGGTCTCCCTCACCAAACAAATCCTAAAATACTTCCAGTCACACAGTTACAGTTTGCAGCCTTGTCACTGACACACTTCAGTAATAATGGAGGGACAATATTACTATGGGAAAAAGACAAAAAACATGTCATGTCATATTGACCACTTAAGAATCTTATATTAAAGAAAACGGAGAACATCACAGCTGTTCAAGGATTTTTACAACAAACGGAACAACTGATGAACTTGTCGACTGAATGTTTATGTCATTATGTCTTGTTGTTACCATATATGTCCATTTATCTAGTTACACACACTGAATTCAATTAACTTGTGGGCTGACTTTAAAATGTATCAGATGAAAAGAAGGAAAGAACCTACAGAAAATTAATCAAAGTAAAGATAATGGCACAAAACCAGCAGTGTACAATAAACTTACAGTGTATTGGACTGTTGAACAGAAGCACACAAATAAACCCTGGCTTAAGAAAGACACAGCAGTATCTCTCTAAGGTTTATGAACAAATGCTTACAGTGTATTGATGTATGACATCTACCTTCATGGACCCGTAACACATCTGTGAAGCCAATCCATTACAAATGTAAGGAAACTGACACGTATGAAAAAGACAGCTGAAGTGAAAATTTATGGTTCCATTTATGATAATAAAGACATTTTGGGTAAGAAGCCAGCTGAGGCAGCTGAGGCCAGTAGCTCTCCAGTGTCACAGGTTTTGTAGGTGTCTCAATGCACTGAATAATGTATTGACTCATTTGTCTGGAGGAGTGCCACAGTAAGCCAGACAATCAATGGCACAGCAGCAGTGCCAGATCTTTATAGAACTGCCTGTGTGTTTTTTTTTTTCCTTCAACAGAGTCTTTTTAGTCGCAGCATTAGAAAACAGTTTTTATAATAATTTACCAATTCATGTCCTGGTAGGGAGCTGATGCACTGGCAGGTGCTCGTCAGCAACAGTGTCTCAGTTCTCAGTTTGCAAAAGCAGATAAAAGCCATTCTTAAAATGAATAAACAAACACCTGTTTGAAAAAAACATGATTTAGGATAATAAATGCATTTATTATGCTAACTCATGTTTTTTTGTGTGTGCACTCCAGGGAGTATCAATCAAACAGGTGCTTGTTTATCCATTTTAAGAATGGCTTTTATCTGTTTTTGCAAACGAATTCTATTATATATCTGCGGGATATATCTGCTACTACATTATTAGTAGCCTGTTTATTTGTCACTACAGGTTAGCATGAATTGTAAGGATAGTGTTTGTCTCACGAAAACAATATAGAGGTTTCCATTCCTCTTCTGCACCATGGCAATACATCTGGAAAAGCATGATGCAAATTTCTCTGAGGTAAAGAGCACACAATCATCTGGATTGATAAATCTCACATGAAGAAAGGGAGAAGATTTTTTTTCTATTGCAATGTAATGAAATATGAAGCTTTCTGTGTTTGGCTCAAATAGCCATGCTACAGGCCTGCACAACAGTCCTTTGAACAAAATGATAACATCAACATGCTCATATGCTCACAATGACATGCTAATGCTAATGTTTAGCAGGTATACTGTTAACCATGTTCACTATCTTAGCTTAGTGTGTTAGCATGCTAACATCTGCTAATTAGCACTAAACACGTAGTACAGCTGAGACTCATTGTAATGTCTTTAGTTTTGTTGGTATTTGATAAAATATAGAACAAACTGAAATTTTGACCTCATGAAGGCGCTAGATGAAAAGTTAGGCGATCAACAAAGTGATTACAATTGTGAGGAATGTGTATTTTGCCCTAAATTTAATGGCAATTCATCCACTTAATTTTGTTTTGTTAAGATATTTCAGTCTTGACCGTAGTGGTGGACCGACTGACCGACATCCAGCTGGGGAACTGAAAATCAAAGTTTTCTATTTGAAATAGACTGACATTTAAACAGTTGCCGGGCCTTACAGACGTTACTCAAAATACTCATTCTCAGGTGTTTTAATGGGTTCCCCTCTGGTTGTGATATTGATGCATGGACCTTGGCTTCTTAGGTACAGTATCAAGGTTCATAGGTTGTATAGCATGGACTTATGTCAAAATATCTGAACTATCCCTTTAATACTGTACAACCACACCAAACACCAGTTTCTTTTAAATGGGCTCCTCTTTTCTTTTATTCTTTTGACACATTTCAATGCAGTGCCTTCATTCACTTTAATGGTGAAGATTAGAGAGAAAAGATGATGAAAAAATGATGAATAGATAACCTATCCATCTCACTCCATTTAAATCAATAAATCCAGCAATAATTGCATATGGGTTTGTCCTAACTGACATGCATTTAGCAGCTATGCAACAACAACAACATTAAAATTCTACTTCTACTGTACATGTCCTCCACCACCAACCTCCCTTCAGCCTTCAACACACACACACATCTGGCCACTTCGGTGGATGGTGTGAGATACTCTTAAATCACGCTTTCTGCCTTACCTCTAACCCCCTATGGTCCTTCAAGGTATTCTCATTAACAGTAGAGGGCATTGGACACATCACCTCATCACCTCCCCACAGGATCGAGGCTCTCCACCTGACCTTGGAAAACGTCCAAGACAGCAGCACATCGGTCCTCAGGAGGGGAAAGAGGTTTAGGTTGTGGGCTGAAGGTCAGCATATCGCAGCCTCACTGCATGCTGAAGAGCTCTGCAGCTGCTTTCGAGGCAGGATGAGTTTTCTGTAGTGTCTCTCTTTCTATCTGTAACGGAAAAGGTGACCTCTGATAAATCCCTGACACTCTGATGGGTCACACTTTTTGTATTCAAATCTTCAGAGTACTTTTCAAGCTTGTGTTTCAGCCCGGGTTTATAATTTATGGACTTCTTATGAGATATCATACAAAATGTAATGTGACATTGAGTGCTGTTGTGTTTCCCTCGAGATGCTCTGAAACATAAAAAGGTTTGTAGCTGGCTGTACCTATGAAACTCCATCCGGCAGCCAAAGCAGACCTCCGAGCAGCATGGCCACTATTCACTCATACTTTCATATGAAAATACAACCCTGCTCTCTTGAAACACAGAGTAGGCAGAGGCAGAAAAAGAAAAGTCCATTAATAGGGAAGATGGACTCTAATGTGGAATCGACCAGAGGGTCTAATGATTACTAGCCGTTCATTGATCAAGCACTCCAAGACAAGAACAAAGAACGCTTTGAGGGGGATGAATCCTCTGCTCCTGCTGCTACTCCAGAAATCAGTAATCAAACCTCTGAGCCTCAGATGTCTGTTCTTGGTTTAAAATAAATACTTAAACTCAGATTTGCTAAAATATTCAAACATTTAATAGTTTATATATTACACTAGAAAATCCATTTGTTGCATTATTCATACTATTTAAAATGTTTTAGCTATGAAAGCAACGTGGCCTTTGGGACAGCAATGTTGGTCGGTCTACCAGTTTGGTCTGGATTAAAAAATAGCTTCTACTGGATTGGCATCAAATTTTGTAAAGACATCCATAGTTTTCAGACAGTGGTTCAGACTGAAATATCTCATCAACTATGGTTGAATTGCAATGACATATGTGTATTTGTACAGAGGTTTATAGTGTTAATGGTATTAATGGGGATTCCCTTTTCCTCTAGCGCCCTCATTAGGCCAAAATTTCAAATTATCCAATGATTTTGACCAAAAACCTGCTAAACTAAGCCTCAGCCTTCTTTAAGTTTCAGCTGAACATTGTGTTTTGTACTAAATAGTAAATGTTCATATGCTAACATGCTAAACTAAGAAGATGAACATTGCAAACATCTGCGTGCTAGAATGCTAATATGCTAACATGCTAACATGGCTCTATCATCTATCTATCATTCTCTTGTTTACTTACATTTAAATATGTTTTTAAAGCTATTTATGTACCTGACTCAAGGCTTTTTCATTTAATCATAGCACATGCATACTTATTTATTTTCCTTTTTCCTCAGTCTGTCATGTGTTATTGCTCTGACTTTGTAAAGAGAGCGATTGTGGCTAAAAAGATAATCTTTGACTTTAATGGTTAATCATCAAAGTTTAATGAAACTGCACAAGTCAAATCATTATGGAAAAACAAATTTTCATCAGGCTGCCCTAACAGTTTTTCACAAATAGGTACAGATGCAGCATGGGAATAGCAGCTATTTGTTTGAACAGGAAACAAGTCCTTTGGATTCTTGCTAGGTCTGCCTCTAAATTTGTATCCCCATGTGCAAAATGCCAGTGTTTACTTATTTTTGACCTCCAGATTTGCTGTTGTTTTGCTGCTCCAACTTTCTTTTAAGAAAAGGGTTCACAGTTTGAAAAGAAGGCAAGCAACAGGAAAATAACCTACAAAATTGTAATAATTTTGAAAATTTTCCTCCCTGGAGTGAATCAAGGCCAAGACACATCAGGAGAAACCAAGGATGTATTATAAGAGCTGTCTTAATAGAAGCTAATGGTAGCAACACATTTTTAGTCGATACAGACAGACATATTCTTATTGATGTTTTGCACAGATTTGAAGAGATTTCAGGAGACTTGTCAGATATCAACATTAAATTCATATTGATGACGTTGTGTGAAGGAATCTACAGAATGTGTGTACATTCAAGAGCGCAAAACCAATCTCAGAATTCATAATACTGCTGTTTTTGAACACAAAAAGGGTCAAAATCAGCTAAGAAAGCATAATGGATTGCAGAACAGCACAAAAGTGACACCTGCCAAATTTGAATGTACAGTATATTCTCTACTCTGTCTACAATATGTCACACTTGCAATATATTACATCGTTCAGCGTCGGCCCTCCCTGAGAAAAACATGCTGTTCCTTGCTACAGTGCATTATGATTATGAAAGGTTGCAAATGGGCTAATTTGCAGCTTTGACAGCGCCAGCCTCAGCAAAGGCGGGTAGTAATA
Organism: Thunnus thynnus; assembly: GCF_963924715.1. NCBI lineage: Eukaryota > Metazoa > Chordata > Actinopteri > Scombriformes > Scombridae > Thunnus > Thunnus thynnus. Next base: position 10,400,513 of record NC_089520.1, read on the forward strand.
GGTTTTGAGGTGCCGCTTCAGCGACTGCTGTGATGGGAACGCTGTGGCTGAAAGTAGGCATAGGTCAGGCTTCTCTAGAAACTCTGACAAATTAAAAACAGAAAACCTTTGACATTTATCATGCTAGGAGTCTGCAAAGGTCATTGCCTGTACTTGCTGCTTTCATTTTCCTTCCCCATCCCCTCTGGACATGTTTTGCTGTGATTGCTTATAGCCTGCTGGAGCCGCAGAAAGGGGAATCAGGCGCTGTAATTTCAGGGAAATACTCACACCGCGACAACATTTCTCACACAAGAAGCAGATATATGGAGTACACAGAAATGTAAACTTATGGAGTCTCTCTGCTGCTTCTTTCCTCTTTACCCTTATTTATTTGCCACGCTGATATACCTGTTGTTAATAGGCCTATCATGATGATTAGTTATCACACCAGTTTCATCAGGATGCTATTTAGAAGTAAGCTGCTGTTGTGTAAACAACCACAGGCATGTAATAACACACTAAAATTCATTCCTGATTTCCTTGCGATACATCATTCCACACCATAAACACTGAAAACTTGTAATCCCACTGTACCATGACTGTCTCATTTAAATGTTAATATAATTCCCATCATTCATAATTTAATGTGCTCCGTGGCATTTTCCGTTCATCTCGGTAATGCTATCTTATGTGACAAGCCAATTTACTGCTGGAGTTGACCAAATTGCTTTAGCATTGTAATGCTAACACCATAATAAATCCTTGACACACAGTCCCTCCTCAGGTAATAAAAAAATAATAGAAAGTTATGCACGTTCACCACAAAATCCATTTTCATTGATTTCCCCGGCGTTACACACACCACCAAGATTGTGCCCTTACGTCGGATACGATGCAGCTGGAGAAACATTACCGCGGAGGAATGTGACAGAGATGGCCCTTTTTACCCTCTCGTTGTCAGAGGTGGCATTAGTGGGGCTGAAAGCAGTGTGAGAGATGACACAAGCAGTGCTAGGAAGACGAATCAGACAGATTATAGCTCTGAAGAGAGAGAGGAGAGAGAGCAGGGCTAGGCTTAATGCCGGTAGGTGTCATTTTGTGTGACCTTTCTGGGAATTACCACTGTGCATGACCCAGAGCATGTCTGCTTGTTGCTGAGACAGTATGGGACTTCTGCTGCTGTTTCCCCCTCGTCCTATAACCCCCCCCCTCCAGTTGCAGCCATCCTCACTCTGGCAGACATCATGGCCCAACTCAGCCTCCTGATGCCTCACTACCTTCCAATTGAACCAATCATTGCCAATAACTCTGATAATCCCCCGGTTCTCATTAGCTCCCTCGCACAACTTAAACTGAAATTTGAATTCTATGGACTCCTTCTGTGTCTGTGAGGTAGCTTAACCTTCGATAATATGTCGGCATGTCTTAGGAGAAAGAAACCTGGGATTAGTCGACTTGTGGAAGCTATTGTGGGAGAAAAGCGGCATCAGAAGTTGATCATTGTTTAGGTGGGGGGGGGGATATGAATGTGGATTCACCAAGATATAGGCAGTCGAAGCTTGAAATCCTGTGATTAGGTATGTAATCCTATGTTAATTATGGAATTGCAGCATATGTTGGTGATCACTCACTGGGACATACCTATTATTTCAAGCCAAGCATATCAAATGTGCTTTACAGGATGAATCTGGTGTTATTCTTTACATCCTATGAAAAGACAAAAAAAACCTCTCAATATTTTCAAACTTCTGTTTTCTGTTTTTGTGGCACCAGCAAATTTGTTCCCACTGAAGACAAACATCATCACTGTAGGACTATTTTCAGCTGCGTATTAATACACATTAGTGCTCCAGGCAAGGTAAGTTTATTTGTGTGGCATATTTCATACACAAGAGAAATTCAAAGTGCTTTACATAATACATTAAAAACATTACAAAAAGAGAAGGGGGGGGGGGTTGTCTATTAAGATGTCCCATTGAGCAGGGCTGCGGCAAAATCAGTTTGAGGTGCAGCCGATGTGTTCGCAGGACGCCATCGTCACAAGCAACAATAAAATCACTCAGCTTGCAAGGAACAATGTGCAAATACTTCAAGGTGCCAATTAAAATAAATTAACCCAAAAATGAGAAGGGAGAGAAAAAGACACAGAGGAAGAGACAAAGAGGGAACAGTGTTACAAAGTTAAATTGTCATTTTAGTTGAAATAATGTCTGTAGGCTTCCATCAATTCCCCCACAGAAAAAAAAAAAAATCTTTGAAGTCCATTTGTCTTTCCCTCAACATGTTTCTCCCTGAAGAGGTTTTTTATATATTCATGATGACAGCACTGTGTCTATGTTTTCCCCTCTCTCTCTCTCTTCACATCCCTTTCTGTATTTGATGTTCTCCACAATCCAGCCTTTGGACACTGTGTTTTGAGAGACAGATGAGAGGAAATGATTCATTCATCAGACAAGGCCCAGGCTTCAAATTCCGACTGACCTGCGGATCCAACTGGCGTGATACTGGGCTGGCTGATCAGATGGTTGATATTGCAGATCTTCCTTGGGGCGTGTGCCGGGCTACGCTTATTAGGGCTTTCAGTGGAGCATGGTGCGCGGGTCATCATCTCTCCCGTGGTGACTCTGTGTGACAGCAAACACAAGCTGGCCTCACCTCTGAAAATGCGCACATTGCACCACCTAATTCAAGCGTCAAACCAGATAAGGAACTGTGGGGATGATAGTGTAATATGAGGGCTGGACAAACCTGTCAGAGCGGTGATTATTTTCCACCAAGAGGAAATATGGATTTGGCCCCAGGTGTGTGTTTTCTTGTTTCTGTGGACATTCTGTGGGTAAATGTGTCACATCAGAACTTTGCGGAGGCAGATATATACCCATCAAAACTTTTATGATTGCTTTGGCCTGGCAATTTCGAAACGCAGCACAGTGGAAGATGCCTGAGTGCAGCTGTCAACGGTGCTGAAATTGATGTGCTAAGACTTGTGTTTGTGTTTGCTTTTCCTATCTATAGGTTTGACACTAACATACATTACATTACATCAAATAAAATAATTATTAATTTTAGGGTGATTTTTTAATAAAAGCCCGATCAACACAGTGTCCATCACAGGCATTTTATCTTGACACACATTCATGGAAAAGTGCCCAACGAAGATTAGAGGATGAAAAACATCTGCAATTATGTTTTTGATGAATTTTATAAAATCTTTTTTTTTTTCATTTGAGATCTATCAGCGCACAGAGACGTGTTGCATGATGTGCATGTACACATGATAAGAGATTGTTATTCCTTTTCCCCTCTAGTGTTTCTTTAATTCCTGCTACACCTGCAGCAGACGGGGGGAGATTCATGATTTAGAGGACAGGTTTTTATTTGGGTGCATTTGCTCATATCATGAGGATTTTTTTCTAAGCTAATTAAAATGCCATTTTGTCTAACTGGATGCCTCTCTCACATCAGAGCTTTTTATTGTTATCATGATTAAGCGAGTGAGGGAAAAACATCATTCTTAGACCTCATTTCATCCCAACTTTTAAGTCAAACTTCGTTTTAAATGATTAAGTTTATAGTTACTGGCAGGCTTTATTTTAGATAATAATACTTATGAGGTGACCAACAAATCCTTTCCAAAATCAGGGATGGATGCTGAAGCATACACTCTTCCTCTGTCTCGCTTCCCTTTATTTGCTCGAACACTGTGCAATGATTTCCTGTGCCAAGGTAGAGCCACCACACATTAAACTCTATTCCAAGCACAGGCTTCATCCTCTCGGTGTATTGTGAAAGAATCCAATAATAAGGCTGAAAGTGAGAGAAACCCTGCAGAGATCTAATCAGCACCACACATTGTACTGAGCCAGTGTCCAATGTAGGCTTGAGACGGGCTCATCAGCAGCTATTTTCAGAAGCCAATTTAAGAATTATTATCACTCAAGGTCTGTTGTACATTTCTTATACTGCAAATTAAACTGAAATCTTCTGTGACATTTGTGCAGAGGTTTCAATAGGCGACCCCCGAAACATCTGCAGAGGGGCAAAAAAAAAAAACCCTCTGCCCCCTTTTTGACCACACCAACCATCTCCATCTTATAACTAAAAGAAGCCAATTTCATATTTCGCCACATTAATTTGCAGCTCCAGGGAAGGTTTCTGTCAATTTCTGCTGAATATTTACACATGCGGTATCTTCCTCTGACAAGAAAATGCCAATTTATGTGGCACACAAAATTGCTTTCATCCAATAAGCCAAATGCAAATTAATTCCACTAAAGAAGGTCAAACATATTCAAGAGTTTCCAAGCCCTCTTTAATGAAAAGGGTCTGATGTTGGTCTAAATATGGAAGTGCACACTGCCCTGAGCGCTGGCTTGTAATAAATTCCTAATAGCCTTTGACTTGCCTGCTAGATAACAAAATATGTGATCTGTTAAGCTTACTATAAATTAATAAAACTCTAATTCATTTGCTTCAGAAAGACATTTTTCAGAAGACCTAATGCGTTCACAGGGCTCAAATGTGTGCAGTGGGCAGGTTACCAGAGCGATTTGGCTTAAAGAGTGCATCCTGCTCTACAGGATATGGGGGAAATGCTGAGTTGGCTAATCAAGTTCTGTCCACCTGTTCGCAGAGGGAATGACCTCCAGGAACAGGTAGACATCGCAGCAGGGTAAGTTCACACTCAAGCCAAGCATGCAGGTGATGCACAGTCGAGCGATGAAGCCATAAAGGCTGTGTGGAGAAGAGGAGTAAACTAAAATCAGACTGAAATTTAAGCAAGAAGCAAAAAGTGAGACGGATTAAAAACACCATGAAACCTTGGAAGTGAAATGTGCATCATCTATATAACAGAGTGCCTCAAGGACAGTAAATTTGATTAGAGAGATTAGATGTTTTGACAAAATGTGCATTAAATATTGTTAACCCTTCAGGCCCTGTGAGACACCGGCATCATGCCCCCTTTTTAAAGGATGGGTTCACAGTTGATCAAGTCTGTCTTAAAACAACAGTCAGGTGCCCAAATGAACATTGAATTAGGTTTTTCTTGCTATAATCATTCCTCCTGTTCATACTGACCATTAGAAGATCCCTTCATAATGCACTTACAATGTAAGTAATGGGGGACAAAATCCACAAACTTCCTTCTGTGCAAAAATGCATTTTTTGTTTAAAGTTTATCTGAAGCTAATCTTTTTCGTGCCTCTTTTTGTTACTATACTTCCACTGCAGCTCAACAGGGAAACACTGTCTGAGGAAACACAAAGAGGCAACTTGATGTTAAAAAGACTTTGAATGTGGCAGATATCCACCTTGATATGACTAACTCAGACTGCTGAAGCCTCATATAAGCTTCAGTTAAACTTTTAAATGCATTTATGCACAAAGTTTGAGGAAGTTGTAGATTTTGGCTCCCATCACTTACATTCAAAACACATTTGAAGTAGATCTTTTAGTAGCCAGTATGAGTAGGATGAATGATTATAGCAAGGAAAACCTCTTTCAGTGGTCATTTGGTCACCCGACTGTTGTTTTAAGACAGACTTGAAAAACTGTGAACCTGTCCTTTAAGTGAGGCTTGCACATGAACCGGTGTTTCTCTCTATTAGTCAACATATCAGTAGTCCTTGCAAGCAAAATGAGCGATCAAGTTCGGTTGTGTCCCATTTTCCTTAATGGGGGAAGAAGTTACGAATTCACTTAATAGCTGCCTTTTGTAAACTATTTACTCTTTAGATGTTGACCTCAGACCCCTATGAAGTCAGGAGGATTAGTAAAACTTTACTTAAAAAGTTACTTTGAGTAATTTCTTTTGTTGCACTTCATCAATTTACCAGTAAATACCTGCATTATTTATTGTCTCTCATGCTTGAATGTTTTGAGGCCATAGTTGCTGTTGGTTACACCAAAAACCTCACAGATTTGAATGATTTGTTGGATTATTGTTTTGTACTGAGCTATCACATTTGGCACCTTCAGGATTTTAATAAAATGCCTCTTTTCAAACAGAATTTTTCCAGTCAAACCTAAATTCTACATATATGTAATCATATATTGTAAAAGACTTGCAAGATAAATCTGAGGGGCTGCTTTCCTCTAATCTTTACTATTTTCACGTGAATTACTGGATAATTTTACCTCTTTGCATTAAAAAATAAATAATAAAAGATTACAACCGGTGATGAGGGGTCGTAATTAGACACTGATTTGTTTTAAGGGGTCACAAGCTAAAAAATTTGAGAACCACTAAGGGGTAAACTGTAACGTCCCTGGTTCATGTCAGGCTAGGGACATTTGTTGCATGTAATTTCCCATCTCATTCTCTTCTCATTTCCTGTCAACTCTCTACTGTGTCTCTAATAAAAAGTATTTTTGTATACAAAATCTAATTCATTTTCAAATAGCTCTGGTCATTCTGAAAAATATTTCCATATTTGAAGCTAGTGACAGAGGAAGATAAATGGAAGAGGGACAAAAAAAAGTTAATATGAATAAGGGATCAGAAAACATAAATACCAGTATCTCAAAGGGACTCTGAATGTGGCTGGAGACATTTAATTCCACATTATTGCTCTAAAAGTTTAGACTAGATTAATATGAAACCCAACATAATTACAAAACTATTCTAGTCTCCCACTCCTGCTTCGTTTTCTCAATATTTACAGTATTGATTTGTAGCATTATAAACAGTGGAATAAATGGGAAGCCACAAAATGTCAGCAAATGTCAGCTGATGAAAATGCATGACTGATGGGCGAACTGCGTGTTTTCACATCATATTCACACACAATTTGCTCTCACTGTCTGCCTCCTCTCTTCCCGCTACGGGATGCAGCATCCCGCAAAATACCTTCAGAGACAAAGAGGGTAATAAAGCGATAATAAACACTGTGCTCACATAAACAGATCAGAGAACTTCATTTACACACTGTTGTAACTGAGGAAAGGGTCAATTTATTTTCAATTCAATCAACAGAGGAGGTGGATTGTTAAAAAATTCAGAAAGTCTTTTCTTCTATTTCTAGTCTGCCAAGAACTTGTGACTAAGGTCTCTGTCATTAGTTTGTAATTTGCAGTTTAATTAAATTTGTGAGTGGAGAGAGCTGAAAATGAACAGAACATAAAGCTGTGAATGCATGATACCTGAGCGCTGTTTGACCTAAAGCTTGACATATCCTTTCCTGCAAAGGCTCTTAAAATATTAATATTTCTTTTTCAATTCACTACTTTCTTTCACCAATGTGTTTTACCTTTTTTATTTTTATTTTTTAAAGCATGAGAACTGAAAATGTGGTTTAAATCTGACTGATACAGTGTCAGTTTGGGGATTGTTCAAGGTAATTATAGTATTGGGTAAGCAGGCTGTAATATGTACCTATTCCCTGTACTTTCCATGTACCTAACAAGGAAACTAGCAACCATTTTGTTTGTATGCCCTATGCACAAAAAATTTACACTGTAATTTGCTGGCTGACATTTAAATTTATTGTATAATGTTAACCTCCATTCTACGGTCTATAAAGAATAACAAGTGTAATCAATGAATGGAGACCCTGTGAGGTTGAGACCAGTAAACTATTTTAAAACATTATGTCGGATTACATAAAGGCACATTTACATAAATATATTAATTTATATTTTCTCCTTGTTCAGTTTTCTTTTCTGTGACCAGTTTTTCTATCGTCCAGAACACCTTAAAGTTCGGACTTACTGCATGTGAAACTATTCTCTGCTGTCAGATAAAATTATCAACAGAAGAAAAACTTAGTTTGTATGAAAAGCAACAGCAGTGTTGTTTCAATTCAAACTTCACGAATAGAAGCCAAAGAAAAAGTTCACATAGCATCAACTGTTTGATTATCCTGCAATTTTCTAAAGTTGTGTAATACAAAAATGCCAAAGAAATGAGCGCAAAGACACGTTTAAAGTATGAGAAAAATAAAAACTAAACAAACAAAAAGACAACAACAACAACCTGACACTGTTTTGTGTGAGTTGATACTTGTGTGTCTGTGTATTGCTGGAAGGTGAATTTGAAACAATACTTATAAATAATTAATTGTTCATCTAAACGTATCAAGTCAGTGTTGTTGAACAAGGAAATTGATTGATGTAATGAGATTGTGTGGAGGGATCAGTGCTTGTACTCTCAACACAAATTTCCCATGAGGAATAATAAAAGGTAGACTGTCAAGGATTTCCATTTGAAAAATCAGAACTAATAGTTCTACAAAACAGAAGATTATACCTTTAATTGTAGTAATATTGCATAATTTATACGAATTGCTTTAATACTTCTCTGTGTGAAGTGTGTTGTTAAAGAACTGGATGTCAGTTGTGAATGTAACTCTGTTCTGCAGCTCCAGTAAAAGATAATTTCTACCATGTTTTTTAAATATTTTTTTTTTTATCAGAAAACAATATAAAATATACAGGAGGTGGAGAAAACATCAAACACCTAGCAGCTTAATTTTGGATCTACTTTCACTCTCATAAGTTTATGTGGAAACATAAACATAAACATCTTGAAACATGAGAATATCTGTTCGAACCTCAGGTGCATCTGGTCATACGAAATGTGGCGTTCATCCTTAAACGCTCCGACATGATCATGTGACCCAGCGACCTCTATCATATGGCTGCTCAGGTAATCACAGATGCACCATTTTCAGTGTTTGAAGGCATCTCTTGGCTTTCTTTAAAAGTAAAACTGATCAAAAGGAATTTAACATCCTTTTTACTTTTTCCAATTTCTCACGGTTAACGTTTTTTTTCCCTCTTTGCTACGATGCTATAAATAACAACTTCCTGAAGCCTACAACAGATTGCATTTGTAGAAACTCTGACACAAAAAGTGTAGGAGGCTATACCTTTGGGATCTTTAGCTACTATCAGAGTTGTTCTCTGGCTGTCGGTGCTGTTCTTGTTTGCAACGCCGTCTGTCTGGCAGATATGATAGCTTCCATTGTTGCATCATGCAACACTGCAGGTTTTGTGGTTGATACACCTGCAGTTCAGGTAACAATTGTATTTATCCTCTTTTAGATACTGTTGGTTGCCTCATACAGTATAAAGGTAATGCTAATGCTTAATAAAGTTGGTGTTGCAGTTATTATTCTGGCTACATTTCTGTATATTGTAAATTTAGACCTTATGGACCATTTTCTGTTTCACTTTTTAGATACACTGAAGTTCTGTCTGTGATCACAGGTTGTTTTACACATTTTGAAATTAAATATGTAGTCAGAAGTTTTGTTGTTTTGCTTCCAAAGTGACCACAGAATGATCAGACATCTTTTAAATCTTTACCTATCTGGAGAGTGTTTTGGTACTTGAAGGTAAAGTTGGATTAACTTTTTATTTTTGTTTGTACAAATCCTGTGAAAAGACCAAAGCCAACTATGTGTTAGTCCATCTGTCAGTACTTTCTGAGTTCCTCTTCCTGGCTGTGACTCTCAATCCCAAGACCATTTGTTCCTACTGATGACGCAAATCTTTACAAATGTGTCTGAAAATATAGAATATAATTTTAAAAAAAGATCAAATAATCTCCTCAAATAACTGGGCACTGTAGTTTTGGACAAATGTTACTCAAAGAGGAGCAATCAGTGCATTTGTTGCAGACTGTTTTTAGCCACTGATTCGATGCTCATGTGAATATTTCTGGCAGCAGGACTGTGTTTTGTGGCATTGGCTCAAAATAAACTACAGTTCCCATGTTCATCATAATGAAGGAATATGTCACCCAGTATTTTTAATAGTTTTGGACAACAATGGAGCTCTATTGCACAGAGGAATATAAGGATTTGGTTACACAGGTAACACTTCTAAGTCAGATGAATTTCATTGTTGGTTTTGGTCTTTTCATTGGATTTATTGACAATAAGAAAAATATAAGGTTAAGTTAAATTCTATGATCAAAGGCAACACAGTAGCAGGTGAGAAACTAACATTTTTAATTTTGCATTTACAGACATTCCTAGCTACACTGGGAAAACTGTGAAACTGCAAAATGTGAAACTGCCAGAGAAACACATTAATCTGTAAACTAACGATCAGTCTAACCTGTAAAATAACACTTAGTCTTACTTTTCTTTTGGATGAAAATGTTTATATGGACAACAGAAAGCTGGAACAAATGACAGGGGGATACGTAGGTGGGTCATTTTTTCCAGCAGAAGACTCCTTTTGATGAACGTCTCATTATAATCTGGAGATGATGGATGTGAGTTGAGTAAAGCCTGGCGTGTGTGTATATGTGACTGTTTAGGCAAAATGAGGGGTATGAGGACCTCTCAGTCGTATTCTTTGCACAGTGAGGTGTAACGGTTTGGAGTGAAAGGTTTTAATGGCTTTCAGTTGTTATTATTCCGCGTGTTATGACAGCTTGATTGGGCCTGCGGTCTTCTTTCAGTGCTGTTCCATTTGCATGCACCTCCCTTTTCCTCCCTCCTCAGCTTTGTGTTGTTATGGTAATTTTCATGAAGTAGATTGCATCTAGCTGGCTGCTCCACTTGGGTCCTGTCTATGAGAGAAGCCCGGAGCAAGAGCATAATAATCATAATGAACACATCAGAACAATGCCACAGCAAAATACCACGCACACCAGACACACTAGAGCCGTTTCAATGACCACCGCAGTTAACAAAGTAACTAATTACAAACACTGATGAAGCTGTAGATCTCTCTCTACTTTGACTCATCTCATTTTTGCCCGTTGGCGTGCAAAGACTCTACTGTGTGAAAGGTTGCAGTTTCAACCAATTAAAACGTTCCTCTGTCTAATGGAGGTGCCTCAGTTGTGTGACATTAAGGCAAAAATAAAGCACGGAAGTGTCCCATTAAGGCACAGTCATATCCGTGCTAAATATAAGTTAAAAAGCAAATGGTACTTAAGTAACCATAGAAAGTCACAGAGCAAACTATTGATTTTACCCAAGAGTGCTTTCAGTGCAAGTGCTACATAGCAATTTAACATGAATAAGTCATTAACATCAGCACAATTACTGTTAACAACACAACTGAGGCAGGGGAAGACCCTTAACTGGCCTTTACACTACATCTTTCACTGTGCGTCACTTAAATTGGATTTTAAGAAAATCTGCTGGGTTGCTTTACTGCACACAGAAAAATTGCTTTATGACGCAAACGCAGGTAGCAGTTTACTTTGCTTAACTTAACCTTTAAGTAACTAAGTTTACTTAACTTTGCGTCCTTATATAAGTAATCACATAACAAAATTACTTCAGATTAAAGGGAGAAATGGCTAATTTGTATGTTGCTTTGGACAAAAGAAGTTGCCAAATAAATGCATAAATTTAAATGAAATGTAATGATGTAATGTAATGACTAGAGCTGACTGATACTTGATTTTTAAGGCCAATGCCAATAAATATCTGATAACAATATATTGGCAAATCTTTATTTATCTTACATAATTACATAGCATAACCAAACATTTGTGGTGAGAACTGTGACCACTATGTGTACTGATTGAAAAATTTGTAAAAAATAAACCCCAATAAGCCACAGCCTGGTACCCAAGGAATTAAGTTGGACAGCTCCGCATGTCAGGATTTATGTTGAATGCCAACATTCAGAGCCCAAACAGGAAGTAGTGTGTCCTTTATTAGGTGGGAAGTAAGACGTAGAGGTCAGAGTGGTGGATGGATATGTGATGAGTTCAACTTTCATGCATGAGGTTGGAGTTTGAGTGCTGTCACAGACCTGCAATTTATTAACTCTAATCATTATCTTTCCCTAACATTAACCATACTCTAGCTGTCATAATCAGAAAAGGAAAGTTTTTAATTTTAAAAACGTTGGGACTGGATGTAAGAAGTCATTAAACATGATCTGGGGTTTTGCAGAGTCATCAATATGTTCTGTGGTGACAAGGTTGATAAGCCAATATATCGATATATTCCCTGGCCAATTTCTTTAGTCAGGCTCTAGGACTGACTCTTTAAGTCAGTAGCTACAATAATTCATCTGAATACCAATCAATAAACAAATACAGTCAGTCAATTCCAAGTGCCTAGTTTTAAGATAGCTTATCTTGCTAGAATGCATATTTGCCATTATCAATGTAGAGGAAATGGAGACATGCAGAAACATCCTCTTTGCTGCAGTGAGTGACACATTTTATAGGAAATTCAAATATGGTTTTAATTTGATGGAAAACAAGATCAGTGCCTTTCAGTAACAATGATATAATGAGGTGTTTCAAAGAGAATTCTGCAGCAGTCTCCTTCAGATGTTCTTCCTTTGAGCAGCTAACCTGTGGCTTTTCCTCTCTCCAGTCTTCTCCAAACTCTTGAACGCACAAGTGCTGCTGTTGAACGATGATACACGTGTTTGTGCGACAGGTTGAAACTAATTCACAACTGCAACTGCCCTTGAATTAGACAATGGCGATTGATTCAACCAGTGGAGTGCGTATAACAATCTTCTTCACTCAGTTACACTCTGCACATCACTGACTTCGCCAACGCTAAAAAACAACACAACACCTGTGTGTCAGTCATACAAGTGTGAATCATCATTCCTACCAAGCTTGGTATTTCCTTAACTCATACATCATGTCCTCTCCAGCACAACGGACAGCTCCTTGACTGACGGAGCTGTCACAAAGCAGACACAAAGACTAAAGAGTAGGTTAGTGTTTCAATTCATACAGAGGGGTATTTTAAACAATTATGATTGAATTAAGACCAAATTCTCATAATCAAAAAAATCTGAAAGCTTATTCAACACACACGTCCGCAAAAATCTGTCTTCATTCTGAGCTTTTCTATATGAACAGCAGTATCTTCTCAGCCCTATTTCCAGCTCTGTGAATGTGCCTCCAGTGTACACACAGCATTTGTGTTTGTTTTTATGTCTGCAGGCTTGTGTGTTTTTGCGTTACAGTAAAGGTTTGTGTAACAAGGGCTTATGACCTCAGCACCTGACGTGGAGCCAGTGAGGAGTAGCTGCCATCTGTTCAGCCCTGGGGGAGTCCGCCGGCCACCCAGAGCTGCTCAGCCCTAGACAGGTAGCCCGTCTGACATCTCCAACTCATCTCCAACACACCAAACGGCAGATAATGAGGGGCAGACAGCTGGCCAATGGACCCTATGTGCCCCCCCCCCCCACCACCACCAATACCAGGAAAACTGCCTACTGAGCTTTTCAGCAAACAGTTGTGTTGTGGTAGTGGATTTCATCTGGCTGTATGCAGGGTTTCCTTTCAAAGGCAAGGCTATCATACAATACACCCTCTTTCTCTATAGTCACAGTGGGGTGTGTTTTGAACTTCTACCTGAGGTAACAAACATGAACATGACTCAAGTAATGAGTCTTCCAGTAAAACAAAGGCTCTAGATTACAGCTTTTGTGTACAGAGCTATGTGGTTACATTATTCAGCCTACAGATGGCAGTGCTTCAAAGGAAACTTGGAGTGCAGCTGCTGAGTGCATCTGACATCTGTATAAAACTACACATCTGAATTCATTGTCAAACATGTGAAAGGCTATATTCTTTTTCTTTATAACGGTTGAAATAGGCCTGACTGTCTGTCTCTATCTGACTGAGTGAGTGGGCGGAACCAGCGGGTAAGATGCTGTTGCAACATCATTTCCTTTCAAATTTTTTCCAAACCACATTTTTCATTTTATTTGACAGAGGATGTGTGGATACATGTTTCAAAAAATAAAAAATTTAAAAAAATTCAACAACACATTTCCACTTTTTTTTTTTTTTACATGTGGGAGGCTGTGATTTAACCAATGCATGTAGATTGCATGTAGAATAATTTGACAAATAGGTCTATTTTTGACACTGACATTATCTTCATCCTGTGTGCTGCTGATAACAGGCAAGACAGGTCAATTTATATCTTATATATACATATAATTCTGAATATATTTCAGTTGAATCTCTATTTAATGTGTTAAATTAATTGAATATTTCTGCATGTTAGTAATGATTAATATTCATCTGCCTTTATGCGTAAACGTACAAACACCTTGAAGGATCCACCTTATGTCTAAAAGACATCAAATGTGATTGCAATGCGCTAAGTTGTGCCAAAGAATGACGCGACGGAGGTTGGGTCTAACAGCGCACACTGTACGTGAGGTGCAAGTGAACTGATGTGTGACTTCATGTAGCACCGGCACATCCACACACCGAGGGAGAGAGAGAGAGAGAGAGAGAGGAGGAGGAGGAAGAGAGAGAGAGAGAGAGAGAGAGAGAGAGAGAGAGAGAGAGAGAGAGAGAGAGGTTATGTGGCAGCCTGTTACAGAAAATGATCAATCCCTGAACGAGGCGGGAGGGTCACTTGATACCGTCTCCTTCTCAGCGGCTGACAGGGAGATGCCCATTGCTGTCCAGATGACTTCACAGGCAGCGCGTAGTCTAAATTAACCGGCAGTTTATCTCGGTACATTTGGCATTCACACACATTCACTGACTGACTGAGATACTGACTGAGACGCGGGACGTTCCCGCCCCAAAAATCCCAACGAAATAACCGGATCTGCGCTACTCATGAATGAGTCTCCTCTTATTTCAAGGTGAGTAGTCTATCCTTCACTGTTTGTGGCTGAGCAGCAGCCTGTAGTGCAGCACAGCACTGTACAGAAAGGTAAAGTTGGGTAGACTTTGCGCGCCTCGGACGCAGTGAAAGACGTTCAGTGACATTGTACACGCTGTGTCAAGGTGTGATTTAGGATGTTGCATGAGTTAAGTATCAATATGTGTCTCCACCAGCCACCTGTAATAACGAACAGATGCGAACTGATGCTCAGAGGACTGTAAATGCCTCAGCCTCAGTACCAATGAGGTTCGTGGACAGGAGGCAGAGCAGCAATGTGTTAGTTTTGGTGCAAATAATTGCATTATCACTGGGATAAATTTCATTATACTTTAGACAAAGCCTGCTGTAGCAGCCTGTTTGTGCAGATTTTCCAGAACTCTTAACACGTGTGGATTATTCTGGGCAGTGCATCAGATCACTGGTCATCAGGAGAATACCAGTGTGAAGGATTTAGCCTGGAGATAGTCAGTCCTCCACTGCTGCCCTGCCTGCCTCCTGCAGCCTTGGCAGCAGGGGCAGAGCAGAAGCCACTGGGATGGTGATAAGGCTGAGCCTGAAAAGAACTAAAGCACACGCAGCTGTAGCAGTGCCAACCTCAACAATGCTGTTGACCAAGTGAATCTTTGTTCGAGCCCCAGTCTGTGTATGTGTGTGTGTGTATGTTTGGGTGTTGGTAGTGGGGGTGGGTGAGGAGGGTTGGTTGTTGGATTCACGGCTCTTTGACTCTCACCTCTCATGCAAACCAGATGAACCCCTATTCTGTCTGTATGCTCTCTCTGGTCTGGCTTATCTGGCCGGCCAGTTGGACTAGCTTTTATTCTCCAGGCCCCTCCAGAGTGGGTAAAGCCTCTCATGGAGAGAGAGAGAGAGAGATTGGCTTCTCTCTTGGTGTGTTCATGCCAGTCATCAGCTCCGGCACTTTATCAGTTGCCTGCTAATTTTAGAATTTAAATGAGTCTCCATATTAGTTCTGTTTCTCTCTTTTGCAGCATTTGACAGCATTAAATAAAACCGAGATTTAAGTTGTGATGATCGCTTATCATCTAAGGAGTCAATATAAACGCCTAAGTAGACTTATTTTTAAAGGGTCAATTCACCCAAATTATAAAAAGACTATTTTTTCCCCTTATTCCTTGAGGTTTCAAGCCATGCAGATCGTCTCTGAGATTTCTGCTGCCACCACAATACAAGAGAATATGTTTAAATGACTTACTCTGGGTTATCCACGGACCTCATTATGATCAGTTGCCACTGGAACTATGAAGAAATTATTCTTACTCTCGATAAATGTCATGAATTATCCAGTGTAAGTGGGGCATTAGTTTCTGGACAGACAAGTTGCCGTTGAGTTTATTAAATGTCATTTTCAGTGCTTTGAGGTGCACAAACAGAATTCCATTCACCTTCATTGTTTTTGGCAGCGACTGAGGTTTCAGAGGCAGATATATTAGTTGAATGACTAAACACTAGTAGGGGTAGGAGAGAAAAAACTTTTTTTTAAAAATCCGGCTAAACAGACCCTTTAAAATCGTACAAATCTATACTATTTTCCACAACAGAGTCAGACTGATGCACAGTATATCAGATAAAAGTAGGACACATCCAACTCCATGAAGCATAAAAATGGGATTCTGTTGGATTGTTCATTGATTTCTATTTGCTGAGGGTTGTAATTCCTTCACCTCTACCAGTTTTTGTAACAGTAGTTTTGAATGTAGAGAGATTGCAGTTGAAACTGCATCATTTTGGAGTCTTTTGACCCTGGAGCCAACGCCAGACCAGTGTAGGTGAAGTAATTTAGAACATCTGTCTCTGTCATTTTCACCCACAAGCCAGGAGTTAAGTGTTATCTCAGACTTCTACAGAGATTAATGAGCTATACTGAATGTTTGAGAAGATAGAAAAAAAAGAAAAAGAAATCAGGAACACAGCACTACACTGCGAAAAACAGCTTTTGATTCAAATGACCACCAGTTCAATCCGTGACATTGATTTTGAAGTAATTTGAATATCAGGGAGCGCGATGTGGGTCAGGGGCAAAGGCGACGCACAGTCACTGCAATAGTACATCAGGCAAATTAGTGTATGTAACACAATTACACGGTGTGTGAGTGCACAGCAGCTCACTGCTACTACCCATAGCTGGAGACCCCCCACTTCCAAACCCTCCCACCCTCCCCCCACCGCTACCCCGTTGCCCACAGAGACACTGATTAAACACGACTGTTCAGATGCTACAGCCCGAGGAGGAAGAAGGAGAGCCCCCAGTGTGTGCATTGTGTGTGTTAGTGTTTGCGTATACATGCATGTACTGTATGTGTGTGCGTTCACACATGTGTGCTTATTATATGTGTGTGCATTTACTAGCAAGCCTTTGCATAGGAGTGCATACAATAGAGTGCAGGACTGAAAGTGATAAAAAGAGAAGAGACACAAACATTGATATGAAACGAACAGTGATGGGAGAGAGGAAGAAAGAAACAGAGAGAGAAAGCAAAATACTGCAGATCACCAAGCACTGCTGATATGCCGTTGTCCTTACTTATTTCTCTCCTTCATCCCCCTTTCAATCTTCATGCTGCTGCTTATTTCAGTGTGTGATTCCAGGCCTGGAGGGAGCTGGATGCACAGGTTGATAATGGTGGAAAAAGATATGTAGCGTGAGTGAGAAAGACTAATAAAGACCGGAACAGACAGACAGATCATAGAGAGAGAGAGAGAGAGAGAGTGAGAGAGAGAGAGAGAGAGAGAGAGAGAGAGAGGTGGTGACAAACAGTGAAGGAGAGAAGTGAGAGGGAGGAGAGGTACAAGTGGAAAGGGTGCAACTCACCTGCCAGATGGCAGCTTTAGCAGTACTCAGCATGCAGTGATGGCGGTCTTGCAATATGGTGCATCGCCTCCAGATTGTCACACCGTTGTAGATACAAACAGTGTAATAACTTTGCTGATGTGTGTGTTTTGCATGATTTTCTTTGTCACTGGTGTGTGTCTCAAGGTAAGCAGGCAACATATGGTTATAAAAAAAAAAAAAGTGACAAAGTTCAAAGACATTAGATGTGTGTTTTTCTTGGAAAAAGTGTTAACGTGTCTTTTAAATTTGAAAAGTTTGTAGTCTTTTATTTCTTACAAGGGTAGTCCAATGATTTTACACATGAGTTTACTCATTTCGAGGAGTATTACTCAGCCTATTGTTCATGTACTCTGTGGCTCTGGAGGAGATTTCTAATGTCTGAGGAAATAACTGTAAAAATACAAATTTGTAACAGAAACTGTGCTCCACAAATGTGAGACGTGGAGTTTGGAAGACATGGACATTCACCAGGCAGAGAGGATCTAACAAAAAATGCCCTCAAGCTGCATAATGAAAAGTGAGGGATCCTGTGTTTTTGGAGCTTGACTCATATTACAGACCAACAGTCAGGATGTCTCTGCCTCTGCTGCATGAATTGTGACCATGCTTTTTAAAAAATATATATCTCCTGTAAGTCTCCAACTTTATGGAAGTGTAATATTAAATTTCCGCAGTAGCCCTTTAACTACTCCCTTGTGTCAGGTTTGGATGATTGCAGCCTTTGAAAATATAATTTTGGACTTCATACATCTTATGATGAGGGAGCTAAAAAAATATGAGACTTGGAACATTCAAATTAGCTATTAATTAAAATGTGACATTTTAATATAGAGAAAGAAATGCAAATGTTGGTCATGGAAAATGTGTTTTATGACATGAGATATTCAGAGAAAATGTATGGAAATTGGACTTAATGTGGTAAAGCCATGGCAAATCTGTGTCCCTTCACTTAAAATCTTCCATTTCCCTCAATTTCAGCTAATGCCTTAAACTCAAGTAATTTTCCATTTCTTGAAAATGACATCTTTGTACTACTTTAATGGGATGTAGGTAAGAATAGTTGAAATTCCCAATAAATAATAACATCAAAAACTTTTGAACAATCTCTGCACCCATCCCTTCCATTATAGAAAACCTGCAACTTCAAAGCTTCAAAGCATACAAGAAAATAGCATTTGTGACAGTTTGAGATTATGACAAAAAAAAGTGTTGAATTGCAGAAGCCATCAAATTGCTTTTCCCTTGTGACTTTGAATGACAGAGCCTCTGGGACAATGTTTAAGTCACAGTTTGGCATGTAGACACCTGCTGAATAAGATGCGTGGGCTAGTCTTACAATGAAAGTAAGTCATCAGTTCCATTATAAACGCCCAGTGTGGTTGCTTAGTTGGAACATCTGCAAACTGGTCCCCATCAGGTTATCTAAAACATGTCCCAGAATCCCAGAGCACCTGGACTACATCTCAGACTGCTTGAGTGTTCAGCCCTTGGCAGCCACAAACCAGGTGGGACTGGACTTACTTAATAGACTTAGAAAATTCAATTTTAATTTGAGAATCAAATCCTATCAAGAGGGACGAGTTAAAGTGATGGGAAGAGTTCTCATCTGTGTGTTCGCTGTAAATTCTTTAACGTTTTCCCCTGTATGTGCTTTTTGAAAAAAGATTTCAAAAACTTGCACCTCGTTTGCCCTCCAGTGACTTTCTATTTCTGTCAAATTCACCTGTGTTTGCAATCCTAGTAGACCTCTGGCCCACTAGGGTACTGTACTCTTAACCAGGCTATTTCTATTTCTGAACATTGGGGATATTTCTATGCATTTGCCCACAATCGCTGTCAGAGACTTTGGAAGTAGGATAGAGTTTCAGAGTGGGTTAGAATTGGGGACAAGCCGGGTTGAGCCGACCATAGAGACAGACTGAGATAATCTGGGCAGATGCTTGTATTTGTACAGCTTTTGGGTGAATGGCCACCAAGGCCTTATTTGCACTGCGGATTAAATGTTAAATGGGTTTTGGTGCAGCAGATACTTAGAGGGAAAGTTGTCGAATAGTACAACATGCACCATCTCTCCTCCTCTTTCCTGTTTGTCTCTCTCTTGCTCGCTGTCTATCTCTGTCTCCTCTTGCTCACAGTGATTTGTCAGCAGTGGAGGTAGCAGCTGTTCCTTTTGCATTGTAATTTCTTTGATCGTAATTATTCGTGCCAGCTACCTCCAACCTTGGCATCCTCCACCCCACGAAGCCATATGGGCGAAGAGGGAGGAAGCCGAGGAAACATACAGGCTTCTTTGGAATAAGTTCTTTGATTTCTGTGTGCAGTGGTGTGGGAATTATGGACATATGTGCTTCACAGCTTCACATGGATCCACTGCATCACCGTGTTTGATTATTTTTCTCATTCATACACTCGCTGGGGTCTAGACTCTGCCAAATGTAATGCATTTTCCCTGTCAGGTCTCAATGATTTATGCATGCAAAAGCAATATAGCCCTGCACATCTGTAACCGAATCAGTCTGAGCAGAAATATAGCTTTGTTCTACAGAATGAGCAATGTCAACTCGGACAAAAAAAAATGCAGAAACTCAGAAGATGGGAGCAGACAATAAAATTATAGCCAAGCAGCTGAATATCAGGCGGGTAGCTATTGAGCCAAATAAAAATGGCTAAGAGAGAGTGGTCCTACAGTACAAAAAAACACAAGTGGAGAGCTGTTCCGTACTCATCTTCAGACTAGTGAGTAAAGCCCACATTTTATCACCCTCATTCTCTGTTCCCTTCAGTTGTACCATCAAGAGATCACTCCCAGCCTCGGTCAGACTCTTCTGTTTACTCCTTGTTCTTCTTCTTGCACTTAAGCGATGTTAAGGATGAGGGGTGCTGGGCAGCCAATGCAGCACGGCTCACACGCACATGCTGCGTGGCTCCAAAGAAAACGCAGCACGCTCTGTCTTCTTCTGCGGTCGCTAAATTATAGAAGACCCTCTTTTGCACCCAGGCTGCATGGGTTTTCATCACAGCGCCAGAGGTCACTTTGACTTTCCCCTCTCTGCTCATCATATATGCAACATGAGGGCTTCAGCAGTTGAGAGAAGCCTGCTTGAGGTCACCATTAACCAGGGAAGACCGACAATGAGATTTATGGAATAGAAGACAGAACTGAGAAGAGGGAAGGGAGGAGAAAGGCATGCATGGTTAAATCTGACTGTGGCAGCATTGCCCTTGATCTGGTCCCTGCTCTTAACAGCAATTTCAGATATAGTACTGTATCTGCATGTATAATGCATACACCCTGAGATAATGGCATGCATCGCAAAAGAGGCTGCTGACTGTGTTGTGGTGATGTGTTGGAATTGGTCCCCCATGTCACATTTGCCTCTGCCCAGGTCTCTCACAGCGTCCTGCAGTTATTAGGAGTAGAGCGTGTTGCAATGACATAGTGCTGTTTTACTGTTCCCACAAGACATCCTCCGCTACTCTACCATCAAGATTAGTGGCTGGCTGGAGAGTCCTAAAGCCTGCAATATCTGTGCTGACCAATAAACTAAACAAGTATGGAAAAAGGCAATTACTGTTTGGTTTTGTTCATGTAAAATCATGCCAGGAAAACCAGACATACCAGAAGACCTCCAAACTTAACTAAATTAATTCACAGCAATTCTCATTGTTTCCAGCAAATACTCACAAATTGTTGGTTGTATGACTTTTTTTCCTCCTCACTGAGAGAAATGTCTGGGGGAAACACTGCTGTTTGAATTAACATTGTAGAACATAATGATGAAAATTAACCACAGGCCAACTGTCACAAAATTTCACTGCGCGGCATCAAAGTGAAGATATCCTGTGGGTATCTGCAGTGTGAGCATCCAGACTACACATTATGCCTTCTGAGGGCCTAGTCTGTGTTTCTGTCACGGGGTCTTATGAGGCGGGAGCCCATCGCCCTGGGCTGCCCCCTCTACAACGCAGCCACAGATAAAACACGGTGGACTGATCACAAAACACTGCTTTTTCTAATAAACCCCACCGGTCCCTTGTGATTCAATATGACATTCATTTAAAAGTCATCGTTAATAAAGACGGCATTTTCATGTCCTAATTCCCCTACTCATCACTGTAGGTACCAGCGACAGCCCCTGGCTCTGGCTTGCTGGCTCCCTCCTCCCTCCTGTCTCTGCCACGTTTGACCTACTTCTGTCTCCACAACATTGTAAACAGATCTACTAATTGCCTTCATTTATTCATTTGGAAGTCAAGTTCTGTTGCGGCTGGCGCCCTCCCAGCTCATTCATGTGTAATGTGTACAACGCTGGCCCTCCCCCCAATGACTCGCCCATGTGAATTTACAGGAAACCCCAGACAAAAGTATCCAATCAGGCCTTGTGAGTTTACATATTGTAAGTATTGTGTAGACACCATAATGACAGTGCAGTACCAAAAAGTGCTGCAGCCAAAACTTAATTTTCATGCAATAACTTTATAGAAAGACTTTCAACTTTCATCAGCAGCCCTGTCTTGGAAAACCTACTGACACCAAAAACCCTGCGCCTTTCTGCCCAGTCGGCTTGTAATCATGAGGACAAAAGCTGATATGACTATTGTAGTTCAGACACTTGCCGCTGTGGTCTTATACTGTTATTGCTCTATGCAGCCTTATAAATCTAAACCGTAAAAAACAACATCAACAAAAACATGTTTTTATCACTTCTGATGCCAGTGACAATGACTCCCATTGTTGACTAAGTGTAAGAACTGGGATGAATCTTCTGACCTTTAGAGAGATCATGACACAGTCTGTCGACAGTGTTGCTGATCTCTCACAAATCTATAATCCAAAACCTAAACAAGATAAACTTGAACACCAAGTTGTTCATGCTGAATCTGTCCTTTTAAAAGAAAATATTATATTGTACCAACCTCTTGCTGGTGTTTAAAAAAAACAACACATAGCTCCAAAATTTAAATGCTTCAAAAACACAGATATTTTTAATTTAATTACAGTGCTTTTTGACATTATCCTCTGGGTTTTACCAGGCTTTTATAAACTAAATATGTCTCTGCTCACAAAGGTGAAAATCTCCACTACAACAGAAAATGTGCAAATCATCAAAAAAACTCAAGTCGTGACATTTTCATATACCATCAGTGACAAGTGTTCGCATCAGATCATTTGAATTTATACTAAACTAACTACAATTTGTAAATTTACCTTAAAAATGACTTTTTGTTAGTCACAGCTTCATGCTATAAAACTTGAGCGAGCAGGGAAAATGATACACATGGACAGCCTAACAAAGAAATATCCCATATGAACATTTTACTTCATCTCTGATGGCAGATGGGTCAAACAAACACGAGGAAGAAGAAAAAAAAAAAAAGCTAACCATCCCTTCTGTCCCATGAGTCATGCCTTACAGGGTGCTACAGAAGCTATGACAGCATTTCACCCCAATAAAAGCTGAACTCAAAGCATGGATTTGGTTCTACTGATCTCGATCCAGGTCAAAGGGTCGTGTTTATGGAGCACAAGAGGCTGACTTCTCCCTACTCCGCACTGTGATTGGTGCCTGCTGAGAGGCCTCATCCCCAGAGGCCTCAGCAAACCATGTTCCTGTGTGTGAGTGTGAATGAGTCACGTCTGGGCTGGAGCGTGTCTGAGTGGCGAGGCGGAGTATTCAGCAGGGAGGACTGCGCAGGGTGAAGAGCTGTCTCTATAATCCAGGGTAAACACTGAGCAGCATGACTGCACGCCTTAGACGTGACCAAAGCCGGCAGAACAGAAATGGATGAAACGATGAGGCTGCTGCTTGCCTGCCTGGCTCCGTTTGCCACCAGCACTTCCTATTTTCTCTTCCTGTTTTTCTCCCCTGTTTTGTAATTCTTCAGAGGGTTTGACCAGAGACTCTCAACACTGAATTAACATCTGGGTGGCACAGCTGTTGTTTAAGGTCATACCAGACTCAAACCTGACTTTGCAAAACCATTTGGTCTGCTATTTGCAGTCAGACCTCAAGAGCGCTGTCTTATTTATTATTTCTAGTTGAATAGGACGACGCTTGAGGCTCTGATGAGATTACAAGCAATTTCCAACAAAGGTCTCCACCTGGAAGTCTGTAGTTTGATTTGAACAAAAGAAATTCAAAGTAATGAGATTTTGTTGGACTCCACAAAATAGAGACAACCCCGGTTTATTTGGTAAACTAGGAAGGTAAACACAAAATCACTTTTCTGCTCCTTTTTGTGGCAGCTCAACAACAGACACAAAGGACTGAATCAGATTTTTCTGTTCTAACCCGCCCACTTTCAAACAGCCTTGTGCTGCATTATGTCCCATTCCAAGAACTCCTTTCACACCAAAACAACCTACATCAAAAAAGTAGAAGAAAGCCCTTGAAAAAGGTTTGTATTGCAGCAAGTAAAGCTTTCTGGTGACCACTGGTTTAGACGATTTGGTTTACTGAGAACAAATGCATGACAGCTGTAAAGAGTTTATTTTCATGATACTTTACTCATAGGCCATCAAAATACAGAAATGACTCTGCTTCCGCTGAAATGTTTCAAAATGCCTGAATACCCTTTTCATCGTGTTTCTACATAAAAAAAGTGACAAATGATAGAAAATCGTGGTGACATCAATACAGAAACTGATTCAGGGACCCATCAGCTTGCAAAGCAGATGATTTGAGGGACTTTCAGAAGGAATTTGTTGAACACAATTTTGCCCAAAATAAAGAAGCTGAAAATATTAGTGCCAACATGTTCTGCCAAGTCTCTGCTCTCTGAGAACTAATAAAAGCAAACAGTTTTTGTATTCAGTCAGGCAAAAAATGGTCAAGAAAAGAAAGGAAGCTTCTGTCATCTAATATTTAAAGCAGCATTTAAAGATAGAGATAAGCAGAGTGTGACTAAGATTGATCCGTATAGATCTGTGTAAATGTCATGCGTTATAAATACAGAAAAGCAAACAGAACTTTTAAGAAAGATTTAAACACAGCGAAACAGTGTGTCAAAGATATTAGTCTTCGATGGCCAATTACTGTTAGAATTGCTCACACAGAGTCTGCCAAATTGAGCAGAGTTGGTCGAGACACTTCAGTGACTTCTCCTCTGGAGTGAACGTGGAGGGACAGATGGACAGGAGATGCTGGAGTGGAGCTGGAGTCAGCCCAGCCAGCTCAGTGTCAGTCCATCCGCTCCATCCTTGGCTCTCGCTCAACTCAGCCGGACGTCCTGTTAGTCAGCCAATGGAGAGCACCCACCGCATCATGACCCCCGCATTAGGATCTGACATGGCTGTCTTCATTTAACCTTTACTTATACCAGGAAGTCTCACTGAGAAAACACCCTGTTTACTTTAGCTCCGGCCAAGAAAGACAGTTGCCTTTGAGCTAAAGCCTTCTAGCGTTTGGCAAGATATCTTTAGAGGAAATTTAGAGGCATTTTTTCTGGTGGGGGTTGAATGATTTTTAAAAAAAGAAATTATTAGAAGAGTGTGAAGGGGCTGCTGGCATAGTAATGGAGAGGACAAAGGGGAAGATAGAAAGGGGGTTTTATAGTCGTTGGGAGCAAGATTGGAGAAGCTTCTGGTGAGACATAGAAAGGATTTAGGGTGATGTAGGTGTCTTAATTCATGGTCCGTCCTCCTATGCAGGCAGTTTTATTACCCCATTAATGGACTTCGATGAAGCAACTGTGTATGTGAAGCCACTTTATCTACAATGCTTTCTACAATGCCACTAAAATGTGTCTTTATTTTGAGATTTAAAAAAAAATTAGCTTATTTTGCCTCATCTGCAGCAGAAACACCTTGCATTAGACAAAAACATACATCGCATGATAGTTATGACAAGAAAACAGTAAAACACATCAACCATTCTTTGCCATGTGTCTAACTCATCCATCCTTCAGTCCATCATGTGTTTGAGGGACGTTGTTTGTCCCCTGAAATATCTACATAAAATATGCTAATGAAATTAAACAGGGAAGTGTGAGGGTTGATGCTGCCTGGCTCTGAATCTCTAATGACTCTCTGCCATCCCTGGAAAAAGCCTGATTAATTTGGGAATGTCGGCCGCAGTGGAGAGTGATTAATTCCTCCTGGATTCAACCATTTAAACGAACAAGACGGAGGGGAGAAAGGAAAACAGGGGGCCCAAAATATGGACGCATAATTAATACATTTAGATCATTTAATTAGCCACCCAAACAGAGGGAAGGCACAGTTACATTGTGTCACTGCTTTGTTCAAGTAATAAGCCATAGTTAGTTCTCTTTTACAAAGAGGCGAATATAATGAGCCCCCCTGTTAATAGTGGGAACATTGGACCATCTCTGGTAAATATGGGGAGACAGTTTGAACAAATGATTACTTGTTTCTTTGATGTTTCATGTGTCTGACTAAGCAGAGATAGAGAGGAAAACAAGCACATATACTGTATTTCTAGGTTTTTAGTTGAAGTATCTAATGGTACCCTGAAATTGTTTTTTCACCCTCAAAAGAATCAAGAATCTTTTGAGTCTTAAAACAAATGTCTCTCTCTTCTCTTTCAGAATGATGTGAAGAACGAGACCGCACTTCAGCTCATCTTCTCCAGTGCAATCCTGCTCCTGGCTAACATACAATCTCAGGTGTTTTGTCTGAGCTCGGTATCTTTCTGAGCCCTGTGGGGATGGGAACGTGCTTGGATAAAGGATGGACTTACTGCAGCCTCACTAAAGGTCACGGTCCTCTAAAGGTCATGTCATGGCCCGTGGCGCTTTGGCTATTGACTCTAATCTCTGTGAATCAAAAGACGACTGTCGGACAGACTCTGAACAACTTCCAATCAGAGAGGAAGGAGTGGTCGCTGAACCACCTGACTGTGCATCAGTCCACTGGGGCTCTGTACGTCGGAGCTGTCAACCGAATATACAAGTTGTCGGCTAACCTCACCCTCCTGGTGTCCCATGATACAGGGCCAGAATATGACAACAAAGCATGTTACCCTCCACTCATTGTCCAGCCCTGCTCTGAGCCTCTAGCCTCCACTGACAACGTAAATAAACTGTTGCTCATCGACTACTCTCACAACCGGCTGCTGGCCTGCGGCAGCCTCTACCAGGGTGTCTGCAAGCTGATGAGGCTCGACGACTTGTTCATTCTTGTGGAGCCCACACATAAGAAAGAACACTACCTGTCGAGTGACAACCAGACGGGGACGATGTACGGGGTTGTTGTGCACTCGCAGGGTCAAGATGCCACTCTGTACATTGGCACGGCTGTCGGAGGGAAACAAGACTACTTCCCAACTATCTCTAGTCGCAAGCTGCCTCGTGACCCAGAATCCTCTGCCATGCTGGACTATGAGCTTCACACTGACTTCGTTTCATCGCTCATTAAAATCCCCTCGGACACACTGGCTCTCGTTCCACACTTTGACATCTACTACATCTACGGCTTCGCTAGCGGCAGCTTCGTTTACTTCATGACCGTCCAGCCGGAGACACCAGAGAATGGGATGCCCGCTGGTGGCTCCCCTGGCGACCTGTTTTACACCTCGCGCATCATTCGCCTCTGCAAAGGTGACAAGAAGTTTCACTCCTACGTGTCACTTCCTGTGGGGTGCGTTCACAGAGGCGAGGAGTACCGTCTGCTGCAGGCAGCTTACCTGTCCAAGGCTGGCAGAGTTCTGGCAAAGTCACTGAACATCAGCGCCCAGGAGGACGTGCTCTTTGCTGTGTTCTCCAAGGGACAGAAGCAGTACCATGACCCTCCAGATCACTCCGCTCTCTGCATCTTCACCATTCAAGACATCAACACGCGCATCAAGGAGCGGCTGCAGTCGTGCTACCAGGGAGAGGGAAACCTGGAGCTGCACTGGCTGCTGGGAAAGGACGTGCAGTGCACCAAGGCGGTAGGTGGATTGCAGGGAGAGAAAGGCGAACCATGTCCTCATCACCATCATTGGTTAACCCTCTGATTTTGCCTCATATAATACACACATTTAGACCACACACATGGGAACAAGCAGCATTGATACAGATTTACTGAAAGTTTGATTATCCCACAACCATGATAGCAGCATAAATAGCTGATAGGCAGGCAGCCAGAGCTGTGCTCAAGACACCATTCAGGTTTTCAGGATCCCACAAGAGCAGAAGAGCTGGAGGAGATTAATTCCCCACTGCTAATCAGAGGAGTTTTGTATGGAGCTTTGATTTCATTCAGGGGTTTGGGCACTGACTCCCGCCTTCTTCTCCTCCCCTTTCTCTCCCTCTCTCCCCTCATTTCCTTCCCTCTACTCTTGTCGCTGTCAGCAGTATTTGAACCCTCTGAGACCTGTTCTTGATCTTGAGAAAAAAGGATTTTCTTGTAAATGTCCAAGTCTATGCCTTTGTGAAAGCTATAATTCTGCATAATGAGTGGTTTTTATGGAAACAAGTTGAAAGTAAACCATGAAAACAATGATATTCATCACATCCATCGCTCTGGTGGTTCCTAACATGTGCTTTGATTCCATCATGCCATCAAACAAATAAGATGTAATGTTATTCATAAAAACAACTGAGAGAGGAAAGAGATACATAATAATGCAATAATTAATTCTCACTGCAGTTAACCAAAGGGCTTTCTATCTAAAATAGACTGTAAATGAAACACAGTGGTCAGTTGAGATGGTCACAATCAGCCCTGTTAAGATGTGATTAGATCCTGTGTTTCTGTGGTTTTTGATTAACTCAACAAACAAGTGTTGCTAGAGATGCACAGATATGGATTTTTGAGGTCGATACTGATATTATTTTTCTACATGCGTTACGATTTTAGACATGCTTATCTTAAGATCATAGCATGAAATGACCAAGATAAATTTATTCTGTTGCTTTAGTGACACTTGTTAAGTTTTTGGATCCTAGAAAAAAGTTACATAAATGCAAATTTCACAATCTCCCAATTACTGAGGTAACAAAACAAAGAGTCTACAGCCACACTAGTGACTCTAGACTGGCACAGCAGTTACAATGCAAACGGTAAGTCTCTAATGTTTAACAGGTATAATGTTTACTATTTTAGTTTAGAGAGCTAATTAGAGCTAAACACCAATTAGAGCAATTAGGGTGATGAAATGAAATTAGTTTTTCAGATATTTGATGATGGCACTACATGAAAAGTCAGGGATTCACCAAAATGATTACAGTTCATCCTTTGGGGACCATTAATGTCCATCCAATAGTTGTTGAGACATTTTACTTAAAATCACAAATGTCAACATTGGTTGCACTACAGGTCAGGGGATCACCAAAGTCATTAAGACACATCTGAAAACCACAAATGTCTGTACAAAAACATTGAGCCAATCCGTCTAGCAGATGTTGAGATACTTCATTGAATAAGTGAAAACTTTGATCTGATGATGGAGCTAGAGCAAAAGTCAGGGCATCACCAAAGTCACTATAGGATTAATCCTGTACAAAACATTGTGACTGACAATCCATCCAATAAGTGTTGAGATGTTTCAGTCTGGACCAAAGTGGTGGAAGAACAACGTTGCCATCCAGAGAGCTGCACTGTCAGCGTGGCTAAAATTAATATTTTCCAATGCTTCCTTTATAATTGGTATGAAAATTATTAAAAATTCAGCAGCAGGCAATTTTGCAGTCCCTAGTAAAGAATGCAACTATTAAAACAAATATAAATATATATTACATAATAACAATGTAAAATATTTATATACTGTATGTGTTCAAGATTTAAGTTCAAAAGAGAGCAGATATGGGTTCACCTAGCAGGCAGACAGGAACTGGCTCATTTTATTTTATTCATATCATAAGACTGGAGGTCAGGTTTAAGCAGTCGGGTGGGGTGAGATGAAGCTTGTTTACTTTACGCTGAGTACACTTCACTGATCACATTCAGTAAAGCTCAGGTATATTGCTTAGTGGAAGGAAAAGCACAGCGAGGGCTGATATGTGCATAAGAAGTAGCGGATGTGAAATAAGAAATTATCTGCCCTAAAAAGGTAGATTTATATACTGAGTGACGGGCAATTAGCAAAAGGTTTGAGGTGCATGTTAGTAGATGTAACAGGACTGCTTAGCGTGCAGCTCTCTTTGATGCTTAATCAAAACCTGACATCTCTTGTGCTGTGTGTTTGTGTGATGTCAGATCAAGCGATCTAAAAATCACAGAAACAGGCGCAAAATACACAGCGCTTCTCGTGTTTGCCATCAGCAATTAGTCCGCTCCGCAAATTCACCCGCTCTGAGGCTTGTTGATAAACGCAGCAGCCTAAACCCTTTTGAAGTAACAATTTTTAACCCTGAAAATCGTGCGTTTAATGCATGTTAGGCTTACCGGAAGTCAGTCTGAGTTCTCTTCTTATATTCGCATGTGTCTGCAGCGATCTCCATCATTTCTCTGTCTCCCGTTTATGCTCTTCCCTCTGTCTCATTATCTCCACCTCCCTTCCTTATATCTGTCATCCTCACTCCTCCTTCTTTTTCACTCTCTCCCCTTTTCCATCCTTTCCTCCATTCATCTGTTCTCCTCTTTTCTTCCTCACAAAAACACCTTACCGCCTTCATACTCTTAATTCTCTCCTGATCTCGCCATCTCTCTGTCTCTCCGTGCAGCCTGTTCCCATCGATGATCACTTCTGCGGCCTGGATATAAACCAGCCTCTGGGGGGTTCCCAGCTGGTGTCGGGTCGGACGGTGTTCACCGAGAGCAGGGACAGACTGACCTCCATCACCTCCTATGTCTACAACGGACACAGCGTGGTCTTCCTGGGCACCAGGAATGGACGGCTGAAGAAGGTGAGAGCAGCGATACACTGACAGACACTGGCAAGCGTGACACACTGAACTCAGACACTCAGGGACTGTCTGGTTGTCAGTGAATTGCTGACTCTTAAGAGATGCAGTATCCACATTTAAAATACAACGATGATTTCTTCAGGTTTCTGTTGGTGAACTAGTATCTCTGCCTCTTCTGACAGTTATCTTCCTGTTTCAGTTTTTGAACATCAATGCAATTATAGCGTCATCCTTGACCTCTGAATCGCAGTACACATCTCAGATTTGTTCAGTAATTCAAATAGGTCTGGTGTGCTAATTGACAGCTATTTCCGCTGGTTGGAAATCAACCAATCAGATCTTAGTATACAGATTTAAGAACTGGCATGTCATTTCCCTACAAAGCTAGTTAGCTCTCTAGCTACATCCATGAAAGAGCAGCAAGAGAAAACGGTGTGGATGACACTGACAGCTTTACAAGTTGTTGCAAGTCCACAGGCAGAAATTACAAGTCTTAAATCAGCATATTTCTTTGATCATTGTGAAAAATGTTAACAGCTCCTAGCAACCGCTACAGCAGCTACACTCACTTGCTACTAATTGATTTGGGCAAAGCAAAACAAAATAATCCCACCTCCTTTTAACACAATGTCAGGTTGAATTAATGTGTCTATTAATGAGTGTAAAGAGAATCTGTTGCTCCTGCACTCTGAGGGACTGATAACAAAACCGGATATATTCAACATTAAAAGTGTACTCCAGTGATATAGTATTGCACTTCTGCAAAGTTTGGGGACTTGCAAGTGACAGACTATCAGAAGAATAGTGCAGCAGAGGTCAAGATATGCTGATTTTTGCTTCCTAGTGGCAAGTCAGGCTCCAAAAAAGTCGGATCTACACTTGACATCATGCAACTTGATATCATCTTTTCATTATACACTCTCTGTCTCATAAATGTTCATGTCTTTCAAAATCCATGCCAGTAGTTTATAATGCAAGCTTTCTGCCAAAGCCAAGATAACCCTGATGACATCATTGTGACATAATCTGGGTTACTTTCTGAGACTTAAAGCTCTTACAGACACACAGGAGACATAATATAACTGCTTTTACAGGCTGTGAACTACCCCTCGATGACCAGTAAACTGAAATTCAAGTGCAAAATTTGTGGAATGCCCCTTTAATGTTTTACATCACATGAAAGGTTTCTGCTACCAAACTAAATGTAACACTATTCATCAGGTGAGAAATACACCACTGAGATACATCACCCATAGTTTTTATGTCTTACCACCATGGCACATTTGTGTAATAATGATCTTTAATCCATTAACACCAATTAATGCAATAATCTCCTCAATTAATGCTCTAATTAGCATAACTGGTTTTGTTTAATATATCATGGTGATTATGCAGCTGGATAAAGGTGCAGCAATCACGAAGCACTACTTCTTGTGCCTCAGCCTTTGGTCTGGAGCTCCCAGACAAAGACAAACAGATGTAAATTTCCATCACACTACTTGAACCAGACGAGCACATTTCTGTTTCTTTGTATTGGTTGTAAGTAACATTATGCAGCTCTAGTAGCCTGCCTCTTGTTTCACGCTGTCCCGCTGGATTTTAGTTTCAATGGCTTTTAGCATTACAAAGTACTTAAAGGACCACTTCCCAGACTTTGAACTTCAACCTCATCGCTGTGTCCTTGACATGAATTTTTACATGCTGATTAAAATCATTAGACTTTTAAATCTGTAGTATCTTCTATCTGTATCTTTTAGACTGATTCAGGTTACTTCCCTAAATGTTTCACCTGATGAGGCATGAGAAAATAATATACAACCTCAAAGTATAATCTAGTCTTCCTGTTTTAAAAGTCTTGACTTGTGTTGTCCTCATTTCAAAGTGTGACATTACTTTTCCTCTTATTTTAAAGCCTACAATTTATAGTTAAATGGATTTTTTGAGCCTATGTTACATTTTGTGGGTTTGAAAATGGGTGCTAACTTTTGTTTTCCTTGTTTCAAAGTCAGAACTAGATTTCCTTTTGTTCAAAGTTTAAGTTTGGTCCTCCTATTTGAAGTCTAAATTAATCTGGTTAAGAGATAGTTTAGATTATTTTTCTGCTGCTGCTCAGCCTGTGCTGCATCATCAGATGCCGGCATTGGGAGGACGAAGGCCGAGGTACACTTGAAATGAATTATTTCATACAATGTGTTGCCTGACACTGTCTCAGGGCTAAAGTGCTTATAGCTGTTCCAAACAGCCACACTTAAAGGGGATCAGTGTTTTCCCTTTCATTGCTCTCTGTGTCGGTGTTTGACCGAGGGTAGGACTCAGCTCCTCCACACACACACACACACACACACACACACACACACACACACACACACACACACACACAGAGTGGACAGTAGAGAGGTGGAGACGATAAACCAGGTGAAGATAACGTTTTACTTGAGCTGACGACAACTATGCTCATTACTGTGAGTGCAATAAAAGCTTTACAAGTAAAAATCCAATAAGAACTTTATCAAAACACCTGTTCAACAAGCATAAACGTGTAGAAAAGTGATATTTTCATCTGCTTTGCCCTCAGTCTCCCATCTACCGCCAGTATGTCTCAAAGGGCCACAGTGCGCTGGTTAGGCTAATAGTAAATTGCTATAAAACAAGCTAAAAATGAAAGTTGCCTGCATGTAGCTGAACTGTTTTAGCTTAGTTTGCCATGTATCATAAAACTAGTCAAATTCTTGTAGCTTAACTACAGACTAAGGTGGCAATGAGATATTACTGAGTTTATAGAGTGACTTTGATGTTGTAAACATTACTATTGCTGTTCTAGAAACAATATTTAGTTATATTCAAAATATTAATCAATTCTAATCCTTTTTGTGATTTCCTGTCATTAATATACTATTATGATGTTGAATATCTATGCTAACATGGTCAAAGTTCTAAAACTTGAGGTTAACATATGTAGAAATGCTCCCTGCAAGTCAAAAACCAGGGCTTCAACTTGCTCTGAATAGTGCGTTTGCAATGTTTTTTTCTACCTTGCTGATGAGCTGCCCGCAAATGGCCATCTGCTCTGTAGCCGTGGATTTCGGCTTGAACGTGTACGGATGTATTTGAGAAGTTGACATTTCAAGTAAAGAACGGGAAAAAAGTAGTGAAATGCTACTACTATAGTTTGTGTATGGTTTGTTGATTTGGTTTGTAGCCTCCAGAGCCGGTGGAAATCTCCTGAGCGGCAGCTTCTAAGAGCTGGCTGAATATTTAGCTGATTTTGAAAATAACTCAACTCTTGCAAGATTTCAGAACGAGACTTCTGCTTGAGAGAGATTTGGTTAGACACAAACAGGCAACAAACAGACCGGATCAAGCAAAAGATAAAGAAAAATATTTTATTTCTTTGTAGGGATCCTTTTCCATAATGTTGTCAGACACTTATTTACAATCTGAGCCTTGTCAGTGGCAAAAACAACCACTTTTATTGGGCGTACACCTTTGGGGTGCTATTGCCTCATCGGATTACATTGCAGCCCGTTTCACAGCTGCTGGCTGAAGCGATTTCGCTCAATACTGGACCAATTTCAAAATTGTTGTCCCCATTAGTCACTTGGACACAAAATGATGGGAAATAAGGTCCAGGTCGAAAAATACCACAGCTTTCCTTTAATTGATTTTATATCCAGCACCTATCCCACCGAGGTTTTGTTGATGTGCACACAACTATGGAGCTCTGATTTAATCTATGGGAATGTATCATCCACTGAAATCCTCCCTACTGATTTTTTTCACCCTGTAATATCCCTTATATCAGGCCCACAGACAGAAGGTGACCTCTTTCTGAGAGGCTCATGAAGTTGATTTACCCCATTGTCCATCATATTTCATTTCAATATATACTGTAATGATTTATTATAATCATGTTTCTATAGGGCTCATTCTTTGATCGAACTGGATTGACTTGATACCACCGCGGGCTCTATTACTGCACAGTCCTACAACACGCAGCTGACTGAGGAAATGTGTGAGAGGACTGTTGTGACATTAGCCTGGGGGCTTCAGTCTTATGAGGAGCAATCTGTCTGACACACACACAATACACATACGCACACATACACACACACACACACATACACACACACATACACACACAGGTCCAGACCGGGAGCACAGATAGCATCACTGCAGCTCTTTCATTGGATGAGCCATCGGGGGAAAAAGACAAGATAGCTTGGGTGAGACAGGGACAAAGAGGGAGGAAAAGAAAAAACGGAACTGAGACAGAAGAATGACAAAGGGAAGAAAGAGACGGAGGTAGAAAGACAAATATTAAATGTGAGAGAGAAAGAGGGACAAAGAAAAGTATGTTCTGCATGTGTTCAGGAAGTGAGCAGTACAGGCTTGGGTGAGCAGAGTGAAAAAATCCATCATTACTGCTTGAAGTGCTGAGTGTCTAAAGGCCAGAGTTTGTCATTACACTGACACAACATACAGCCGTGACTCAGACTCCCAGGAGCCTCTGAGGAGCACGGGGTCACCTCTCCAATCCTATTCCATCACCCCCCAAATGGACAGACTGAGTGGAAATGGGGCATGACAATAAATGCCATCAGCAGATCACTCTGGCAGCGGGGTCATTACAAAGGTCAAGCCAGCAACAGAAAGGGTGTAACCAGGGTGAAAGGTCACAGGGATAACCAACAGTCTAACCATCCAGGCTCCGTGCAGCATATGGATGTGTCCATCATCATCTCATGATTAGGCTACTCCTGTTCCAGATATAACAGGACATTTCTATCATCATCTGCCACTGTTTTGTTGTCTTAGGTGGTTGATTTTAGCTGAGTAATATGACCCGGTGGGTAACTCTGGGCTAAATACAAAAGGTGCTTTTACACTTTGCATGTGGTGAATCCAGGTAAAAGCCATTATCTCTCACCCATCTGTATTTAAATGTATTCCAGTCTCAAGGCAGGAGGCGTAGATAGATGCAACTTTCAGTAGCACTGATGGCACAGTTTCCACTCATTAGCAAAATGCTAGCAGGACCCAGTGGGGGCAAGATTAGCATTTCAGTCAGTACAGTCACATCAAGATTTTAACCATTTATTTGAACAGTAACGCACGTTTTTTTACGGTGTGGCTCTGCTCATAATGATCTGAAACAAATCTGAAGCAGATTTACAAAGAATGTCCCTAAGCTATGAAACCTTCCGGCAGTGCCTGAGTTACAAAACTTTTAAATGAACATGAACACATATGGAAAGAAATTCACATACCTGAACCTGTACATGCTCATACAGGAAGCAGTTTGGGAAGGTGCTAGAGAGTAGAAATTTGGCTGGAAATGACTTCGCTAGATGTGGTTGACTGATAAGGATTTCTGAGGCTTTCTTCAACTTGCTTCACGTTGTCTTCACTATCAGCTATCTCCACTGGCATCGGGAACTTGCAGGAGAAAATACAGGCAGCCCAAGCTGACATATCATAGGTCTGGTGGTGTCTTGTCTCTTGTGGTATTGTGTGGATGTGTAGTAACCTTTGTAAGGGGGTGAACACCGGCTGAGTGCCAATTTTAGTGGAGTACCTAGTGATAGAGGACAGATTTGTTGTAGTGTTTGTTTTTTGATTTGTACTGCCTTTTCTTTTTACTACAGTAGGGCTTTTGATGGTGTAGGTTTTGCATAACGTTAGCTTTGTACCAGTTCAATCACTCAATAAATCAATCAGTATCATTAAGCCAATTCCAAACACAATATGAGTACCGACACATTCCCCTAAATTCTATATTCTGTACTACTTTTTGTAGGAGGAACCACAACAAAGATTTTTGTCTCTGTGCTACTGAAGTCTAGCATGCAAGTAAACAGCAAACACACTGTAGAATGACATTATACTTTTACCCTGTGGCAGCTTCAAACACATAACAGGTGTTGAGTGGAATTGATTTTCTGAGGAAATGTTTCTGCCTAGCACTGTAATGCTCAGAAGGATTACAAAGGCATACAGAGTGGAACTGGATGCTCCTCTGACATACAGTGAGTATATTAAGGTGTGGGTTGTCAAGATGTTCCTAGTGTAACATTTTGTGTGTTTAGTGTGTGTTTTCCAGTTCTGAGGGAAAATCAAGGGTGTCACAACCACCCCAGAGGAACTTTAGCAAAATTTTAATATGATTAAACAATTTAATGTGTGCCAGAGGACTTAATCTTAGGGAGACAATACTCTTGACAGACTGGGAGGGTGGAGTCTGGCAGTGCATTATCTCAGCTGCAGGAACTTAGCAGCAGTATTTCCCCAGAAATGGTTGAAAATGTTAAGCTCACAGCAAATAATGCCTTAGTCAAATACTCTCATGTGCAAATAGTGGATTCATTATGGCTTATTGAGAGTTGACGGGGTAGGGAAATTCTCCAGTGCATGGCTAAATGACTTGGACTTTTCAAAGTCACAGTTTCTAAGGGGTCCAGGAAGGGGGAGATTTAGTGATTGAAATCATTAGAATGGAGTTTCAGAGGTGGGGATGACAGAATAGGTGTGTTTGAGGCTAAATTGAAAGGATTTTCATAACTGCATGAACAGAGCTGAACCTGAGGGTAAAAGTCTTCAGAGCGTATCACCATTAGATGACTCAGTGCAGTTGAAAAAGTAAATGGTATTAAGAGAGGCAATTTTGTGATAACACGGAAAAGTGTCCATCTTTCTGCCTTTCCTGACTGCAGTTTTATTTAGAAGCTCCGTCTCTCTATCCGGCTCTCTTTGTCCTGTCCTCACTCTTATTTCTTTTCTTTCTCCTGCTCGGTCACACAAATGGAAAACACACGAGAGGACTGTGACTGCATTGCGGTCAGGAAAATGAAGAACATACGAGTGCCATGAATTGTTCCAATGTCCCCCTCCCACTGCTTTTGTTGATGGGCCATGGGAACCTGACAAACAATGGGAATGATTTGAGGGACGGGGGCAGTATGGAGGAGGACAGGAAACAGAGAACAGGAAACCATGTCCTCAAGGAGAGAGAAAAGAAGTGAACATGCAGAGACTGAGAGGAGACTGTGGTCAAGTTGTAGAAAATGTGGTATGAAGACTTGGAAGCTCGCCATGCAGCTGAAGGTTAGGGCGAACTGAAAAAGTCTGCTGCTGAAACTGGAAGGCTTTTAACAATAACCTAAAAAAACACACACACACACACACACCGTGACCTCTCTTCCGACCCAGTTGGTAATCGTGTTTAGGGTATGGGCACTTGCCAACATGCAGCGTATCCAATGGATGTGATCAATACGCCTCTCTTTGTGACTGTAGTTAATGTGATGGCTGAATGATTAGTCCTGTCCTGTAATACACATCTCCACCTCAGTGACCCCCCTCCTCCTCTGTACACTCTTCGTTTTCATTAGCCGCTGCAGCTCGGCTCTACCCTGAGTTTCCTCTCATTAGCATTCACAGTGCGATGATGGATATATGGGCTAATCAATGCCCGCTCTCCTCGGCTGTCATCCACGATTGGACCATATGCACAGCCACTCAACCTTAAAGGTGGCCAGTTGTCTGGCCCTTATGTCGCTGCATGCCCCGTGTCACAATATTGAGTCAAGCCTGGGAGCATCGACTGCGAATTCTGTGCCAAAATCTGTCTTGCTTACAGTCTGTGTACATCTTTAGATCTAGTCTAGCGTGTTTTTTCAGTCTGGGCCATTTTTTCCCATAAAGAAATGGAAGATTTATGTGAGGTTTCCTGCCAAATTGTAACTTTTTTTACACTTTTATATGAAAAACAATACTCTAGTGTAAGTCAGATGTTTGCACTCGGTGAGAAAATGCAATGATTTCCAGCATAATGTCAAATAAAGACTGAAGAGGAGAAGTTTGTTGTGGAGCAAATGAATCAACCTCCTCATGTCTGGTTCAAAGCAAGTTGGATGGGCTGGTCTTCAGAGACAGATGAAACCTTGTCAGAGAAGCAGATTGGGAATGATTGGTTGAACAGAGTGCTCTTCGCCTCCTGGGTCATCATCCATATGTTTAGGTTAGCTGGGTGAATTTTCAGGCCACATATGGACACACTTTTTTAGGATTGAACAGCCATCACCACATAAACACAGTAATCATATGTTTTGCATGGTTTCCCGATCTGAAGAGGAAAAGCAGGGGTCCTGGGATATTTACATGTATACTTTCTCTCAGCATGAATCAAATAATCGGCTGAAATGAATCACAGAATCAATCCCATATGTAAATACTCACGGGAGAGACATTTGGGAGGGTGTATTGCTCATGAAAAGGTCTGGCAGCTTTACAACCGAGCAAGCCCTGCTCAGGCCAAGTGACATCTTAGAAGTTGTTTTTTTTTTTGTTTCCTTTGGCTTTCGCAGGAAGACAGCAGCTGAGCATTTAAGATGCAAACCCAGCCATGAGAAAGGGAGGCTGTTGTTTGTTAAGCGCACTTGGGCTCAGGTTGCATATCTGTTTGTGGGAGCCATACTAAGCTTAGTTGTTTATATCCATTGCAGGTTTTGCATGGGAATTTCAGCAGCAAGGAAGGATATTGCTGTTATTGGCTTAAATATTATTCATGGGTTAAATATATATCCTCATCAGCTGTGAGGCGCTGGGAAGACAGAATGAAATGAAGAGCTCACTGAGGTCATATGAACATGTGGTATTAATGGCAAGTCAGTTCTGTTCTCCTGTTACATGACACGGACCACACAGGGGGAATCTTCTTAAAACTTTGAAAGATGCTTACTTAGGGTTTTTGAAAGATGTGCAGCTTTGATCTTGACCTTGAAACAATATAGTTCTAAGTACTTATAGACTGTTTTTATTATTGAACAATATGGACTTTTGTATGTTTTGTGTGTGTTCCTGATATGCTACAATCCATTATAATATATACTGGTCAAAAGAAGTGATCATACGCATGATTTACAAGTACAAACTTAACAAAAGCAGCCATCAAAACAGTGAATTCTCAGTGTGTACGTGGTGAATGTTTGTGTGCACATGTCTTTGTTTGCATGCCTGCATAGGTGAGTATGTGCATGTGTGTGTGTGAGTTTGTGTGTTACTTCCTACAAGCAGGCTCATTATAAAACCAATTAAACCCGCCTTACTCTCATTATGGAGCTGTGGGGCTTAAGGAGAGATTGAGGACCTGTTGTACTCCCAAAGGGCTTCTGCCTGGTCAGCCCTGTTTCAAATGATAAAACCTCTTTTAAATCCGCTGAAATCAAACACCACGGATCAGTCAGCGTGGGTCAGTATTTGCCTGAGCTCATCCCTGCACCTCTGGCCCTCAGTCAATCTCATCATACCCAACAAAAAAACACTTGGCTCGGTATCTGTCCTTCTCTCCACAGTTGTTTGTTGTTTTTTTTTTTAAATGCATGGTTTCACCGCAGAAATGCGTCCATGCTCTGGTTTCTATCTGTGCTATTTGTGAAATGAGGAGTGTGGGAAAAAAATAATGTAAACTGGCTCCATTACTGCATGGGATTGTGGTAAAAGAAAGAAGGAACAAGAAAAGGAGGAGGAACAAGAGAAGACAGGGCAAGAGAAAGAAAACAGACAATGAGCTAGAGAGAGGGTTTAACTCTGAGATAGATCTGTCTATGAATGGACTATTTAAAGGATGGGATTGTGCACGGTGTCGAGGTAATGACATTCTCACCGGTGTGAGACAGACAGTGTCCTCGTATGATCTGGAATCAGCGGATGATCCCACATCACTCTTGTCTCTCTGCTAGGCTTTGGAGTTTTTGTATGTGGAAGATGATGCCTTGCCTACCCTCTCTGTACCCCCTATATGCACCCTCCCACTGATATAAACTAACACACACACACGCACACACACACACACACATACACACACATATTTCTCTCCCTCATTCTTGGCTGGCGGAGCTGACGGTTGGAGAGGAACAGCTGCCTGGAAGGTGGAGGCATGATTGATTGATGAAGTTTTGGTGCCCAGGGGATCCAATCATGTAATCAGTTTGTATTGATTGACTGTCCCCAGTGAGAGACTGCTGAGGCTCTGCCACCATGTGTGCAAGCTACTGTAGCCTGGCACGCATTCAAATTTGATTTGGTGGTGGGGAGGTCGCCTAGGTCTACGTGTCAGGATGCATGCAGGGAAGAATGGCATAATCGCACTGCAGACGTTTCGCAACACTTTGCCACAATTCGCTGCTCCGATTCCTTACTATCTTTCATTTATTTCATTAATCAGCTTTACTGTAATTGCATCACATGGTTAATGATCCAGTCTCCCGGGAATTTAAATAGGGCTTCAACCTGGGTTTGCATAGCTAATGAGGATTTTTTTTTTTCTCCAGATATCGTACTTAATTCAGACTTGTATCTCTCATTTCACATTTCTGACTTGTATTTCAAGTGTCATGTTACCATTACTGTATGATGCAACTGATGATGCAATTTACATCATTTCTGCTCCAGTGGTGAAAGATCTGTCTTTATGAGCGCACATGAAGGTATTTCTGTGAAACAAACAAAAAAAAAAATAGAAGAAGCACTGCTTATTTTGTTGTTGTGCAAAACATACTGAGCAATGACTATGCAATCCAAACGAGATAAACAAGGAGTTTTGTATTGTTTGGATTGATTGTTTGGATTGCGGATTGATGAAAAGTTAAAACACTTTCATTATGTAGTGGGAAGTAAAGGGTAGTTTATACCTGTGTCTCACAGCTTACTCGCTACTTTACATCTTTACAAGCATTTTCAAGTCCTCACAAGGCTCCCTTTTGACAGCTCCAGCATCCATAAGCCACTTATTACAAAGATAGACCTGCTTATTTGTTTGCTTCACTGCAACAACACATCTTGTTGGTAGACAGAGGTGTGAGAAAAGAATCGAAAAACCCTTCACCAGTGGGCATCTGTTCTCTATGCTTGCATTTAATGAGCCCCAAAAGATTGCTGCCTGAAAGTCATTCCAAAGTCAAATTAAGGCTGAGCTCAGTGAACACGTCTCAAAACTCAACTGCGTCACGGCTATAACCTCAGGGGTGGATTTGGGTCAAAAGTCTCACTGGCTGATTGGACTACTGAATGAGTAGCAGCGGATCCATCTTTCCTTTCCCTTTCCATCTGTTCTCTCAGTCTTGATTTCTTCTCAGATTTCTTCTCAGTCTTGATTTACAATGAATGTACCTTGTCTGGGTTGTACTAATGCAGTACATGTCCAGAGTGACAACATGCTAGCACAAGTCAACGAGATGCTTGATGAAAACGAATGAAGTAAATGAAAAGAAGTCGAGAATCCACACACTTATCTCCACTGTGAACAGACAGTTTATTGTCTAATCTTGCGGTCACACAGACCTGCATCATAGCATAATGCTATGCTATAACACATATTAGGAAACCACAGAAACTGTTCAACTGTGAACTAAACTGAACTCATTTGAGGGACTTTAAAGGAATAGTCAGACATTTGGGAAATGCTTATATGCTGTATGAGCGATAGAAAGAAAAAGATCAATTTCATAGTTGTGTGAGCCAGTATTTTGTGACATTTTTAGCCTAACGTTAGCTTAGCACAAAGACTACATGCAAGCAAGGGGAAGCAACTAATGTTAACCTATCTACCTGTAAGGTGTCTCTAACAACTGCAATGTTGTCTTATTGATACATTATATGTGTATATTTACAGTAACATGTAGAAATAGAACGTTATCAGTTATGCATTGGAGCTATTTTCTAACATACAACAGTCCTCAATCCTTTCCTCAAATTACTGGCTTTGCACACATTTATACTTCTGAACTAAACCTTGGTGATTTCGAGAGAGTGTGATGCCAAAGCAAAGGGTTGTCTGACAGCAAGGTAAAGTGGTGAAATTT
Organism: Thunnus thynnus; assembly: GCF_963924715.1. Lineage (NCBI taxonomy): Eukaryota > Metazoa > Chordata > Actinopteri > Scombriformes > Scombridae > Thunnus > Thunnus thynnus. The sequence continues at coordinate 10,442,578 of NC_089520.1, forward strand.
TTCTAAATATAGCGTACACTTAAATTGATATTGATCTTTTTAGGTGGGCCTTTTTTTAGGTGGCTAAAATACATTTTGCTGCTGCCTCCGTCCACAACAGTACACAGCAGTACATCATTTAGCCTCTTTGCCAGAACTCCCACCTGCTTCTCCAAACTGGGGGAGTGCTGACCCCCATCTACTGTGAGTAATACACTGACTATGGATAAGTACCTCATACAACCCCACTGCGAAAAATCCAAACTATCCCTTTAACTTTCTTTTCCTGTTGTTTGATATACCATCTGCTTCTAAAAATGTGTACGATACGTTTCCATTAAGAATCAATTGTTTCATTTTCAGTGATTAATTTCTACTTTCTTTATTATACACAAATGAACCAGCTGTTTTGTGTATTATTTCACATAAGCAGCTTCTGTTGATAAGCTAATGTTCTTATTAACTGCAATAGTGGAAAAGAGTTTATTTACAACTGATTAGTGTCTATCAGATACAGTAGCCTAAGTGTATTCGTCAAGAACAGAACGTAAACGGCTTGTACAAGAAGTCAGTTGGTGTTGCTAGAAAAATGTTTCAACTAATGTGAATACACTTCTCATAGCTTTTGCTTCACAACGTGCTGAAATGACCAGAAATGCTTGTCACTGAGCTCACAAACCCCTGAGATACACAGCGTTCAATGAACACGAACACAAAATATTCAAAATTCACACATCTAAATGTTAATACAGGCGGAGGAGGCTGGGGAGGTGGAGGGAGTTAAATTTCTGAAATCAGGCAGCAGTGTAGCAGCGAGGATGCAGAGCTCAGCGTAGTTGTATGAAATTTTTATACGGACCGCCTATTGAGAGAGACAGGTGGTGAACATGTGTAATTGGAGGGTGTATGAAACATGTGACTATAAAATGACTTCTCTGTCTGAGCTCCATCAGTTTTCTAACAATTTGAAGCAAGAAAACTTCATAAAAGTAAAAATGGGTGGTGATCAAACTGAAAACAAAGCGTGTTTTCTTATTTCTTGCAACTGAAAGTATATTTTCTTATAACACCAATCTTTTTGAAGGACAGCGGGACCTCACAGATACAAAGGAAGCGTACAAATTATACGATATACTGTAGAGGACAGATGTCACTCTACAAATGTACAGTAACCATTCAGTCACTGTGTCCTGCAGCGCGGCATTCACTGTCTATGTTTGTCTGTGTCTCTGCAGATCAGGGTGGACGGTCTTCTGGAGGGAGGAGTGCTGTACGAGACAGTGACTGTGATGAAGGATAGCAGCCCCATCCTCCGGGACATGGCCTTCTCCCTGGACAGGAACTATCTCTATGTCATGTCTGACAATCAGGTGAGGAAACGCCCTCGTTTTGCTGCTGCTGTCAAGGAGAAACACTAAGCGGCAGGGTGATGTAGCGAGTAGCGAGACCGTCCTTCAGCTGGAAGCCTGCGGGTTCAAGCCCCTTTGACAGCAAGAGTTCGCTGTGCTGACACGTCCTTGAGCGACTTGCTATATGTGTAGCATGAAATTCAAAATTCAATCGAAATTAATTTGATTATTTAAGCCATTAGGTTCATGAAAAGTCTAAAAAACAGACAGAAAAATATTATTTACATGTGTATTTAGGTATAAAACTAATTAGTAATTCTTATTTCTTGAGGAATCTAATTTAATTTAGCAGGATATAGGAAAAAGAAATGCCTGAGCTTTATCTGAACAGATCATAGCATTACATTTAGCATTGCTATTGTGCACAGTTTGGGACTTAGCAGTAAGACAGTTTAGAATCAAAAACTTTAATTTATGTTAATGTTAAAATAATGCAATTTATTTAGAATCCTAGCAGATGATTATGACTTATCTCCAAGTCAATGTGGCAATTCACAAACATTCACAAACTGTATGCGTACAGTGGGGATTGTTAAATATGCAGGCTGTGTGTAAAGGGATGGACCGCTGTTCTAATTACTTATCCATGCAAATCGACTTACAGCACATGCATCTTTTCAACGCGACACACGCGCACGTCCAATAGAAAACCATTAGCGGCTTTTTTCTGTGTGGTTGTATCCCCCCTCGTCTGCTCCTCACTTGGCCCGGCATGATCACACAGGCGAGCAGTTGTTGTTGTTGTTTGACAATATTCTCTGCACTCATTGCAGATAAGAGTGAACAGTGGTAATCACTTTCAACTCCCATCAAGTGATTATTTTGGCGCGGCTGCATGGCACTGTGAAATGGGATTAGGTTTCATTGCGGCCAAAAAAAAAAAAAAAGCCCCTATCACTGCTCTCACTTGTCTTCTGACTGCTGGAATGTATTGAGCCAGAGTCACAGGACAGAGAGGAAAAGGGCACTGGGACAATTGCAGTTGTGTCAGTTATTTCAGAGTGCTTCCAAACTCTCTTCTGGAAGCTTGAAAAACAGTCCGAAACCTATAAAAGCACCAAGTTTAAGAAAACAAGCGATGTCATATGAGGAGCAAGGGAGAATAGAGACAGCATTGTGTTTGGTGCTGTCTTCTAAAAGGCAGCTCTTCCTTCTGTGTGATAGACTGGAAGAGACAGGACATCACTTATTGATGAGCTCTGGTCGTTCGAGGAGAGACACATGCTTCCTTCAAGGAGATAGCCAGCTACTCTCTTCAGTCCACATAATAACCGAGCAAAAACCAAGCCCAGCTTGGCCAGGCCTTTTCTCTCAATATTAGAAAAGCTTTGGCTTTGTAGCCCTCAGGAGCTTGGAGCAGCTCCTGTCTCTCTCTCCATCTTTGCTCAGCTTTCCCCTTCAGACTTTCCTGAAGCTAGGGTAAGGAATCCCCCTGGGAGAGGGCTTCACTCACAGATTTCCCACATTTCCAGTAGATCCCAGAGATGAGAGATTTTTGGATTCCTGGGAGCCAAACAATACAGGAATGATGTGGAATGAGGAGCGAGGCACAGACAGATTTGGCTGAGCTCAGCCGACCCTTGTGGAATAACAATGAGCCTCTCTGTCTCCTGCCGAGTGAAACACGCAGGGTTAGCATGATGATGAAGAGTGAGGAGAGAGAAAAGAGAATCAGTGTGTGGATATATGTGTTTGTGTGTGTGTGTGTATGTATCTGTATCTGCTCCAAAACATCATTTGGGAACCATTATTGATATAAAAAAAAAAAATTTCACAGCAGTTAATCTTTTCTCTCACTGCGTGCCTTTAGTTTGATCATTTCTAAGAATAGAAATTCTCAGTATCCAAACACACAATAACCTCACTGAATGTCACTTGTCAGTCTGTGAAATGATGGCTAAGGCTTTAAACCTTAGAGAAGGGGGGAAACTGCTACAAGGTTTTTCCAGGGCAATCTCTCAAAGTGCCACTCTGTAAAATGTAAAATCAGTGCTTGAAATCCAACCCACCCACTTCTTTGTTTCTCTGTAGCTCTGTCTGTCTGTCTGCCTTCCCTACCTTTCATGAACTGTATGTGAGTACTGTGTACAGAACAGCAGGGGTTCCCAACCTTTTTTTTGATCTGACGTACCGCCACAACTCTATCAGATGAGCTCGAGTACCCCTTTATCAACAACATCTGTCACATTCAGAGTGTGCCCGTTTAAATGGATTTTTAACTGGATATTAATTAACACTATTAATTATATAAAAGTGAATATTTTTACAAAAACGTTGTCATACATGACATTCAGTCAATTTTTGTATTCATAGTTCTACCACTTGTGGCAGAAGCTAGAACTATTTATCAACACTTTTAGCTGCATATCTACTGTATTTACACTAGTCTGCTCTCAGGTGTAGAAGGTGGTTTTCAAATGTTAATGTACCGTTGGCTCAGGTTGGTAGATGTGTCCAAGCAGCAACTACTACAGCTTGAGGATGAAGCCAAAGTGGAAGTATCTTACGGTACAAAGCCACTGATGGCCGCTAGATCCTGGCTCCAACTGACTCCCATTCAAAAAGCGTCAACCTCTCTCTAGAAATACTAGGTCAATTGTTTTTTTCAATGAGTCATTATAGTCTCAATCACTAAATTTTTGCCCTCTAATAAGTGTGCTGATGTTCATTTGGGAAATCATTGCTCCAGTAATAAGATTTGAAGACTGATAGTAGACTTTGATCTCATTCTTGTGGCCGTTCACTGACAGCTGTGATTGACTCAACTGCTGCTCTCCCTGGCTCACGGACTCATACAGAGTTGGACCATTGTCACAATATTTCGGAGAGTTTAATGTTACCTAATTACGATACCTGGCCTGTTAGCACAATTTAGTTAAAATAGCCAATGTTAGCACAAGAGTGCACTGCTCAGTGTTCCCAGTAAGCTAATATTCCCTTCGGTCTAAGGTAGCAGGGCGTGTTTCCAGAGCGTGAAAGGCAAAACCCCGCACTCCTCATTTCTAAAGTCTTGGCTCCAAACAGAAAAGATGACGAGAATCACTGGCATATAGCATGTGTGCTGAATAAGCTAAGTGAAAGTGCTTATATAACATGATGGCAGTATGGATATTAGCTTAAAACTGGAGCCACTGTCTATAAACTGAATTATGAACTGTGTGGGAATACAGTCAGTGCTGCTAACAGTCATAAAATTGAGGAACTGATTTCTAAAATGCCACATTATGGTAGTTTTTTATGCCTTGTGCACTGCAGTACACTTCACAGCTTCAAGTCAAAACAGAACAAAAGTCCATAGAAAGAGGACTTTAAAATAGGCAGCAAACTATTTTACGTGATTTACTCTGTAGAAATGTTAATATTCAGTCAAGCAATTCATTCATTATTATTGGTATCACAAGTCTTAAGTTTCATTTTAATTCTTTTATGAGTTTCAATTCCAATTTTAATTTCAAATTGTGATTCTCTTATTGCAGAACATTAGCCCTCAGTTCTTTCTCACGCTGTAGAACGTAATTAGGTCTGGAAGCACAATACAAATGGGAATAATAAACTTGTGGTATAACAATTTGTGGAAACAAGTTATTAATTTCCTGTTATGCTGAATTCTAAAAACACAAAATGCTGCATATGACCTGAAATCCCCTGAAATCTCTAGCTGTCACATGATGCAAACAGTCATGTGACGGCTGTGGATTTCCCAGAGCCACACTGAGGATACAGGATGACAGCAGTGCAGAGGTCTAAAAGCCGGTTTGCTCATCTGACAGTGTTTATAAAGTTCTAGTAAATCCGGATGAAAGTGTTAAAACGATAGCGAACTGGTAAAATGATAAGATCAAGCATTAGTGTAAGGGAATCCCAGATGTTGTGGAAAGATAAAGATTTAGTAATTCCCAAAGCTGAAATAGTACGTGATCATCCGGCCTTGCCATGATACAATACTGAAAAACATTAAAAACCAGCCAGACTGAAATTGCCTCTGGAACAGAGGATTTTCATTGGTTTTCTGCATTTGCTTTATCAGTTTCTCCTGAAATTATCTCAGAGTGGAGAAGGCAAACAAAAGCTTGATAAGAAATGCTAAATACTGTGACTCATAGCCTCTAGAGTACATTAAACATGAAATGACTGTAAAGGTTTAACTGATGTACGATCGTATATAGAGGATGAGAGTGCATATAGTATGTAGTAGACTAAATAACATAAATACCATACAATTTAATTAAGAAAGAGGGAGACTGATGCTAATCCACATATTGAGCTGCTATCATTTTAAGACCTTGTGAAAATAAAACCTAAGGACATGTCTTTTGATCTTATTTGGATTCAACACGGTGTGTTCTTGTTCAGGTCAGTTCCACTAAACAAATCAACCCTGATGTGCAGCCAGAGCTTCACATTTGATTCTTAGTCGGGCAGCAGAAAGCAGAAGATGCAGCTTTCTCCTTGTAAAGGTCACGCTGTCTAAACGGCCACAGACCAACTTTGTTAGTTTAGACGAGCTCCAGTCCACAACAATTCATGGATTATTCCTACTGCGTCAGATATGGACTTAGAGCCCTCACCCCTCCCGCGCTACAAAATCATTTTGCTAATGGAATGCACCGAATGGGCTCTGAACTGCAGGAAAAAAAAGAGAGAAAGTTATTTCATAGGGAGCAGTAGATAATCCATTTTGCCAACACAGACCTGAGAGAGCACCCACTCATGCTATCAAGAGCACCGGAGACACTCTAATCCATAATCCACTCTTCATTTGTGATTGCTTACATCAGGAAATTGCTTGCATCATACGTCCAGTCCTAGAATAATAACAAAGTATAAAATAGGCAGGCTCAGGCTGCAGCTCTAACCTGGTTTTGTATTCAGGGGTGGTGCTGGCTGCGCGACAGAAGTGACTCTCACAGCAGCTAATGGAGAGCTTATGCTTTGCCAGACATTCATGCATGGAAGTGGCGGCAGAAGTTGAGTGTGTGGTTGTCTGTCTGTCAGTGTGAACACATCTTTTTGCTTATGTGTGCTCCTGTGTGTGTAAAAAGTGTAGTAATGACAGCATAAATCTATACTGTGTGCTCACGGAGTGAATACCGATGCAGAAGTACAACAATCATCATGCTTCGAGAGGGAAGAATATGTTATAAAGAAAAGCTAAATACAAAAATTGCTGCAAAAATGCTCGTCAATTAGCTGTGGTGTCATTTAATGTGCTTTCTGGCATCTGAGAAATAAAAATCAGACAGTTCCTCATGTGGGCAGAGCCATAAAACTGCATGTTGCAAATTTGTCTCAGCAGCAAGAAGTAGAAAAAAAGGGATTTTCTTCTGGGATATTCAACAAAGGTCTGTATGTGATAAGGACGTACCGTATATATGTAGGCCATATATTGAAAAGTAGACATGATGAAATGAGCTTTGGTCCCTCCTCATCAGAGCTGCTTATTATTATATCAGAATGTTTTGGTTGCTCCCCTTTGTTGACTGGAACTCCCTAAAAACTCGGTATTTCACCCGGATGGGCGTGGTTTTTCAGGACGTAGCAGCGCACACTTCGGCGAGCTCTGTGACTGTCTCAGCCTGTGCTCTGAGTGCACGTTCATGAATTTTCCACGATGGAGGGTGAGTTAGGTTCGTTTTGTACAAATAATGTAGGTTACTACTTTTAATTTGCTTTTCGTTTTGTCTCTCACAAATGGGTGAAATGCTGCAGCAGTATGAGAGAGAGACATGCACATACGCAAAGTGAAATCTTCATACAGGCATGGTGTGAAATATGAAGGGTCTCAGGGTGATCAGAGAAACTACACTGAATAATACATGCATTGAATGTGAGAGGGGTTATATATGAACATATAGGCTACATAATATTCTATTAAAGTATTCCTATAATTAGTATATTTGGTGTCACATCTGTATACATGGAAATAATTCTTGTGTGCCTTGTAAGCCCATATGGGCTGAGCATCTTGATGTAAGATAGGGTTACTTTTAATGACATGTTTTGACAAACACTATTATATCCAAATTATGAGACTCAAGGAGTTGCAGCATGCACTGCCTCTGGAGATTGCACCAACAGAAATGTAGTTTGGTGAGGAGTTCCCAAACTTCTCCATGCTAAGGACCCTAAAATAGTTAGAACAATAACCTTTTGGTGTGGGACCCTACGCTATGTCCACTGGCATTAGAAGTACGTAAGTGAGGAAGGTAGAGTGTATTTAGTCTGTGACCTGTGGGAGATGATGAAAAAAAATTGCACTTACATTTATTGTAGTCTACTTCATGATAATCTGAATTATTTTGGTTTGATGAAAATGAGAAGTTGGACTGAGTGGCAAAGTATGCGCTAGTTTTATTTCTAAAGCTTGGAAAATAAGGCAAACTAGACTGAATAATACATGCATAGAATATGAGATCAGTTTATTTGGTGCATGTCAAGTATGAAGGCATACACAATATACTATTCATGTTTTCCTATAATTTGTATATTTTTTCTCACACTTATGTACATGGAAATTGACAGCCTGCCTTGTAAACCCCTTTGAGCCAGGCATCTATTGATGCAAGATACTACATTGATATCAGAATACAGACCCCCCATCTGAGTAGATTTTTGTTGTCGGACATAATTTAGTCCATCTAAATGTCAATACCTTTTAGCTCAGTTTAGTTGTACATATTTTCCAGTATAACATTATGATGGTCAATTTGAGAATTTATCAACAGTCAGGTAAAAGTCATTCGAAAATCTGCAGGGAAGTCTAGTCACGGTTGCAGCCGTGCCAGCAGTACAAGGAGCAAAAATTGTATCTTTGTTAATCGATGATCACAACAAAATAAAAAATCATCTCTGTTTGAAGTTACAGTTAGGCGTGAGGTCTCCTTTAGATTTAATCTTGGCGTTAAGGCAAATATTAGGTTAATAAACAACTTTTTTGCTGGCATATCCAAAAAGTCACAAGATGACCCAATGCGATCAGCCGAGAATGCGCATCGGGCACATGACATTGTGATGCAAGGCACCGCCCCCGGGTGAAATACCAAGTTTTTAGGAGTCCCTTCGTTGACCTTATTTCCACTTCTTGGCAGCCATTTTTAACTTTTGTCACACTGAGGGTTGGAAACTCAAAGCAAGAGATTTGCATTTGCATAAAAGTAGTGTTAAAAATCCAGAGACCTCTGCCCAGCAGTATAATTTAAACCTGTGCTGGTCAAACAAAATGAAAGTGAGTCTTACTGTACTTCTGTCTAGTTCTTTTTGGATTACAAGTGTATTTTGTGGGTGAAATTGTACAGTAGATTTGCATAGCCTGCATGTATATTTGATTTCCAGCATATAATTATATTTATTGAAATTTTTAAGACGGCAGACTGTGTGGCAATTTGCTTATTATTGTGTTTCTCCACACTATGTAATGTATGTGGAGCATGTGATCCCAGTTGAGTCCCATACATCACACCTGGGATTTGTTCTACTAACTAACAAGTGAGTCTGAAGAAGCATTCGCAAAATGCTTTGCTCACTCTTTCACTAGCATAAAGTGTATAAATAATGAATACCAATCAGGGAGGAATAAACGGTTATTTTCATTGTTGAGTAATTTTCTCGATGGACTAATTAAATTTTGTAAGTTTTGTCTGCAAAATGTCAGCCAAGGAGCCCGAGGTGGAATCTTTAAATGTTTTGTTTTAACCGACCAACAGTCCAAAACCCACAAATGTTCAAGTTACACTGATATAAAACAAAGAAAAGCAGTAAATACTCTCATTAGAGGAGCTGGAACCAGAACATGTTTGACATTTTTGCTTGAGAAATGACTGAAATAATGGACAAAATACTTGCTGATTCATTTTCTGTTGATTGTCTGGTTAGTGGGTTAAACCCAAGATATTTTAAGTTGGTCCAGAGCAGAGCTTTCTGGTGTCCAGAGTTTCCTTCCTCATTGATAAAATTAGTGTTACTTTAGAGGGAAAGTGAGGACTTCAGTCATATCTCTTTATATCTTCTCCTCCTTCTTCTCCTGTGATTATTATTTCAGACACTCCTAACCCAGCACCTCTTTTATAATCATCAAATGAACTTCAGATCCTGGGAACAGTCAATACAACCGCTCCTTGAAAGTTGCAGGACAGTTATGTAACTTTCATTGTACTACCTAACTTATACTGTATTCAGGTACCTGCAATGGCTCTTATACTTAAAATCTGTCTGGATTCATGGATCCATGAATCACGTCTATTTGTTTCTAATACATTTGTGGTGAAGAATTTGTGAATTGCTAAATGTTCGCATATTCTTTTAAGACTGCAAAATATGGATCATGTTACACAACACAAGTTCTAAATTGGGTTGATGTAAACTCAAGCATGATGCCAAAAATGTTGTTGAAATGATATATATTGAGAGATGGATGCAATATTTATTTTCTCTTTGAAAACCTTCTAACCTTTTGTGCTGAGACTGTCTGATTTCATTTATACTGGTTCATCTTTTTCACTATATGCTATTTCAACATTTTAACACTATGATTCCTTTGGTTTAGGTGGCCCAGGTCCCCGTGGAGGCCTGCGAGCAGTACGGCACATGTGCAGAATGTCTGAGCTCTGGTGACCCCCACTGTGGCTGGTGTGTCCTGTATAACATGTGAGTCAGCTCCTTCCTCTCCTCCTCACATTCACACATCACATCACAAGAGATTAAAAAAAAACAACATTACTGTTTACCAAACAGCTAGTAGGAGGCTATAAATAAGGCTAAGCACATGGTCATATGATTTGTGCAGTTTAACATAAAAGAATGATTGTGCTCCCAAGAGTTCACCATTATCAACAGCTGGCGGGAAAAACAGAAAAGCAGGAAGTGGTTGTTGGACAGTGTGATCCCTCTTAAATAGCGCTATTTAGGACAGCAGAAGCTGCATGCCCACCAGATTTTATTGTTTGTTAGGCGAGAGGACAACTGGTGTAAATGGAGGAGGGAGGGATTAGCCTGGCAGTCGCAGCGGGTCTACCAACTGCACCTCTACATACCAGGGGAGCATTTTGGAAATGGCGGAGCAAGCTTATCTCTTCCATCTTAATTATCTGACCCCCAGGTTAGCTTGCATAATACCTCGATATGGAGCAAAGGGGATTCAGGAGATTAAAACCCTGTGTTTCTTAACCAGCCTGCTGTGTTTGAAGCTGACCTCAGCGAGGGATTTACCCCTGTCTCATCGTATGACGTCTGCATTTCAGCAAGCAATATCTTGATGATAATCAGCATTATTTAAATTGCAGCTCTTGCCGGTGAAGTGTGAAGAAAAAAAAATGTTTTTTTAATCTAAATTACCTAATTAAACAGTTGTTTTCCCCTTTTTCCTGAGTGCTGACTTTGTCTGCGAGTCCCATTGCGCAGTTTATTTAAATTAATGTCTTACACTTATCAGTGAAGAGATGCTGCTGTTCCCTCAAGTAACCCAAAGTGAATCATGATCTCTCACACAGAAGAATGAGGCTACTTTATTTTTCTGTCTATTAAATCCAGATTGGGGTCTTTTTCTTGCCTCTGAATGAGTCTCACAGAGTGTCATGAAGGATCTCTTTTAGGATCTCACTTTCCCACCCCTGGCACAGTGCACCAAAAAGCACCTATCTGACAGAGTGTGTGTGTTTGGGGGGGTATTGCTGAACATGTAAAAAGCCTGAAGGAAAAGGGAACGAATGGGTCCTTCAGACAAAACACGATGAATAAAAGAGGTAAAATAAAAGGCAATGAAAGACAGCCCAAGAAGAAAGGCGTCCATTTTTTTTTTGGAGGCACTTCAGCTGATGAGCGGTCAGAAGGTGACCGTCTATACTCCTGTGGCTCTGGTCTGCCTCAAGGAGGCGAGCCAGCAACAGCTGTCACCGCGTTTCCATTCCGCCTTTATATTGTGCTGTAATTACAGCAGAGGCCTCGGTGCTCTTTGAGCTCTCTCAGGAGGTGCCACCCCCTCAGCGGTATCTGCGAGTGTATTAAATACTGTCTCCCCTCGCTGTGCGCATTACACATTTAAAAGAAAGAGACCATGGTGCACGTCCAAAATACTCTCCGAGTTCGCTATAATGATTCAACAGTACAGATGAGAGACTCTCAATCTTTTTAATGCAGTGTTTGTGTTTAAGTACAGCCAGCCTGTTACTATCTGAGCCTGCAACTCCCGTAATGCCTCTTTCAAAGGAATCAGTATCAGTACAACCACATTAAAACCAGTCTCAACAACAAATCCCCATTTCTAAAGCTGAACAAATTTCTAAAAGTTAAAAAAATCCACTCTTCCTCTTCCTCTAAATGTACTTTTCTTTGTACCTCCCTCTTAAAAGATAACACCAGGGTCACTATGGTGCCAGCCTTTTCACTTCTTACTTTTAATTGCCCGTTGGGATGGAGTTGAAGCTTATTCTACTGCTGTACTCAGGTTAATTTGCTCTGCAGAAATGCATAGTTAAAATGTAAAGGGAATTGCAAGGGGATTGCTCAAGAACCTGACCGGCAGCCATGTGCAGTAGACAACCATGTTCAGTAACAATCTATTCATGCACAATTCTATAGTATGTAAAGAAAGTATATTAGTATTGCTTTGAATTGATATCACCGGAATATTTCTGTCCTGATTTCATAATATGATGCAGGGAGCAGTTATTGTTGACTACAGATATCACCTTAACTTTGACTCTGACAGTATTTGCGCCGTTATTCCTGCAGGTTGTACAAACATAAATATCACTGTCAGAGTTTGACGTATTCATCAGTAAACTTGCTGCACTATTTGACACATTTTTAATCACGAGTTACTCTTGCTCTACAGGTGCTCGAGGAGGGATCGGTGTCAGAGGGCGGATGAGATCTTCCGTTTTGCTACTGACATTGACCGCTGTGTGAAGGTTATCGCTCACCCGGACAGCATTGCCGTATCAGCACATAGTGTCCCTGTGAGTCTGCTTATCATACTACCAATCACTGTGCTGTCACTCCACTCACAATGCCCATGTTTATGAGCAATCACTGTGAGTAGCCTTGTACAGCCACATGTACAGTAAGTATAAGCCTGGGAGAGAAGATTAGTTTGGCAAGAGGTGAAGTGAGAGAATAGAGATTCTCCCTGTAGGGCATCCACTCTGCTTATTTTGGTTATAACACATGTTCTGTGGGATGGGAAACAAATGTGGAAAAAAAAAATAGGTGGGAGTTGTTTTTGTAGCAGTGAGCAACCCTGTCTGCATCTCTGATGCATCTGCCAAAAGGTTGATTACATTTCCTAAAAGCTTAATTCAGCTGTTTTTGTACAGAAGCAAGAGCACAGAGGAGCAAAGCACAGTAGGAGCTGAGGATCATTATGTTAAAGAAACATTTTGGGAAATACGCTGAAGAAATGAGAAGATCGATATCACTCCCATGTCAATCCGTTAAACATGAAGCTGGAGCCAGGAGATGGTTAGTGGTCTTTATGTAGGTTAGATTGGAAACAGATTGGAAAAAAGGAGAAAAAGCTAGCCTGGCATTGTCAACAGATGATGCCTACCAGCACCTCTAAAACTCATTAATTTACACGTTATATATCTTGTTTTTTAATCCGTACCAAAACAACGACTGACAAGTTGAGGTTTTATTGGGTTTTGTGTGCCGGATTATTTCTTTGCCGGGCACAGTGACTTCCTGGAGTCAGTTTTGTTGTTTTTACGCAGATTACCCCAACGAGATATAAGATATTAATTAGTGAGCTTTAGAGGTGCCGATTTTGTTACCCTTGGACTGAGCCAGGCTAGCTGTTTCTCCCTGTTTCCAGTCTTTATGGCAAACTAAGCTAATTGTCTCCTAGTTGGAACTTCACATTTAACCGACAAATATGAGAGTGGTATCAATCTTATCTCATCTAACTTATAGTAAGATAAGCATATTTCCCAAAAAACACAACTATTTCTTTAAGTCAGTGATAAAATAAACATACAGTAAAATGTTTTGTTGTACCAAGTCAGTTTCTAGTTCGGTCTATGAAATTCTGTCCCTCTGCTTTCCTTTCTTAGCTGCTGCTAGAGGTGAATAATGTTCCAGACCTTTCTGCCGGGATCACCTGTTCATTTGGCCAGCAGGCCGAAGTGGAGGGTCACGTCAACGGGAACAGGGTTATGTGTCTGTCCCCGGCTGGGAAGGAGGTCCCTCAGATACCAGAGGGACAAGGTGAGCTCTGATACAAAACTAAATAAAAAATAAAGTAAGATAGTACAGTAAATTTGTACGGCATGAATGCACAAATAGAGGATGTTGCCAATGTCAAGTGGAAAACCTCCAAAATATCAATATTCCAGACACCAACAAAATCAGTCTTCTTTCAGACTGACCAACTTGCATTTTTTGTTTATCCAAAGAATTAGATAAGTACCGAGACGCTGTAGAAATCCCTCTGAGCATATACCATAATCCCTCAATTGAAGTTTCTGACTGAAGGTTTTCACACGACAACAGCAATGTGCTCTTGTAGAAACACAGGCACCAGGTGGCTCTTTACAGTAGTGAGATAAAAGTATTAACATTTTGTTTCTCATTTTGACCTCTTCTTTTCGCTCATTGTTTTCATTCTTTCACCCATCCTTTCTCTCTCTCTCTCTCTCTCTCTTACCTCTCTTTCATGCTGCTCTCCACATTTTTTCACTCTTTTTTGCTCTTGCGGTTTTTGTCTCTGCCCTCCCCCCTCCCTCCCTCCCTCCCTTCATCTCTCTCTCAGATTGGGCTGGCGTGGAGCTTCGTCTGAACTCAAAGGAGACAGGTCAAATAGTCGCCAGCACAGAGGTGAAGTTCTACAACTGCAGCACACATCAAACGTGAGTCCAGCTGCCACTACCCCCTCCCTCTTCCCCCACAGCTGATTTGTTCAATAGATAGTAGAGCACAACTTAATTTAGGACAATGATGTACGGATGCTCACAACCCCACTTAAGATCGGGCTGTTAGATAACCTCTGAGTTCAATTTATCTGTCAGGTTTCATTTAAATCAACATGATGCATTTGCTATGGCCTGTCTGTTTCGACTTTACTTAAACTGGCAGTTTGTGGGCTCATTGCCTACAGAAATAAATACAACTACACTACAGTTTTTTGCCTGCTATTATAAAACATCTCAATTATCTTCAAAAAAAAAATATCCATCAAAGATTTGGTGCTCTTTTTATGCATTACCCCACACATATTCACACCTGGAGGCTAACTAATAAACCACAGTGTTCATCATGATGGAGCAGCTTCACTAGTGTAGCTGGGTGTGTGTCGCTGTAGGCCAGCAGCTCCCAAAGGACCCATGAATAGATAAGCATTGACTCAGAGACCACTTTTTAGCTTGGTTTTGTCCTTCAGGGCCCCATCAGAGAATTGTGTTTGTTGTAAGATATGAGATTTTTTTAGCCATGCTCTGGTGCCTTGAGGGTAGATAAAATAATGTAAATTAAAGAGGACTTTATTTAAATGCTCATCTGTTGTACCCTGCCAATATAAGCTTCCTGACTGGGCAGGGAAGATTATGAATGATTTGACTTTGAGCCATTATGCTAATGTCAACTGCATTTACCGAAATAGCAAACTTTGACAAGAGCGGGTCTGCCTGAATAACAATTACAAACACTGCGACAAAGGTGGATCTTATTAGGATGAATGCCAATTAGCAGCATTTGTCAGCTCAAAAGTCTCAAAATCAGCCCTTCATGGGTTTTCACAGCAACACAGGACAATTACGAAAGCTGCAAGGAGGGCAAATCACCCAATTTTGAACTAATTACTTCAAAGTCCTTTATCGTGGAATTTTTGTCCACTTTCTATGAGTGGTACAGTAACAACCGAGAGAAGGGAAAGTAGTACTTTCTTCCCCTTTTTGAAGTGTTACTGCAATTTGAACTGACAGCCCTAAATGCACACTTCACTAAACTTCAACTGTGCCGTGAATTATACTGAACCATGAGAACACAAAAGCTGGATTCAGGAATAAGGTCACTCTGGGAGGGTGCATTTGATTGATGGAGTATTCATAGTTAAACACAGGAAATTAGCCCACAGTGGATACACATCCCATCTATTCAAAATGCTCTTTGACTGCAACATGAATGCCCCGATATAACCATATTAAGCCATTAGCGAGAAACAGTCGGAAGCTCATCACATCCGCCCCACACCAATACGGCCTCCATTAGCTGGGGAGTGACCCTGTGAACTCCTCTGATTATTATTTCAGACCAACACACTCCTAACCCAGCACCTCTTAGTCCACCTCCCCCACTACCTCAGCATCACAACACCCTCCATAATTAATTATCCAGTGATTGCAGCACCCTGCTCATCCAGTTCTATTAATACCCCACCTCCAAAATTTCTTTCGCTCTCTCACACACATACACACAAGTACACATTGTTATGTCCATATTGGCCCTGGGCAGATAATTAACATCAAAATTTAATGATGCTGCACTACATTTATTGACATTTGTAGCATGCTATAAGCCACAGTATTGGAAAGCTGATAGTGGTTTAAAAGTTTCCTCATGATTTCATCTTATTTCACGACTAAATTCAGGAGCAGACTTCGATAGTGCATGGATCTGTTTTCTGCACAGTGGTACACCTCTAATACACACAATAAAGCCTACAGTTAGCCCGCCAGGAAAATAGGACATGTTCACTTTTCTGCTCTCCAATTGTTGGTATATCAACAGCTGTGCATCATCCATCTCTGTTCTCTCATCACTTCACCCCTCACTTCTCGCCCTGAAGTTGTATCATCATCACCTCCCTGTTTGCCGACCGAAATGTGATTAAATCCAGTCCAACAGGGTTGTTTCAGCCTGATTTTAATCCACAACTGACTGCTGGCTGCATCAACTGAATCTGAGCCAAATATGTTGTGCAGTTCTACCCATCAAATATCCAGTTATCA